>NC_079170.1:78279008-78579008 GCF_947568905.1 Ostrea edulis
ATCGAAAATTCCTTATAATAAGGGACCCCACAAACATTTTTTCTTCAAAGATTCATGAAGGATGTGGCAAGGGAACTTCAAATTGTTCTTTATAAATAATATTCCTATATAACCAATTCCTTATAAATGAGCTTTACTGTATGTTGCAACATTCTCAAAGAGAAAACAAAACATTTTTCACATTAACCACGAGATACTACTTAAAACAAGAAGCTCAAGTAGTATGCCATAATAATGCAGAATGTAACATGCATTACAGTTATTGAAGACCATCCTCCTCTACATCAACACCCCCATTTCCGATCCATTTCTCACAAGATCATACAACTGCTAACTCTTAACTTATTGTGAATCACAAATCACAATTGTTGGGTTGTTAAGGGGGGGGGGGGGGGGGGGGGGGGGGGGGGGGGGGGGGGGGGGGGGAGGAGGGAGAGAGGGGGGGAGGTAGTTTTACAAATTCATTGTCTGCCTGAAATCTCCCTCCTCAATTCAATGTGATTTTTCCTCAACTAACTCAAGGTGCAAATACATATAACTCTATAAACTACCTCAACTTCTTCCATGGTGACCAATTAAAATTGAAATGAAGATTTTGCAGTTTTACCTGTGTGGAAGAGAGGTGCCAAGTTTCTGAGGTTTGAAAACTTTGCATTTTTACCTGTGTGGAAGAGAGGTGCTGAGTTTCTGAGGTGGCTTGGCAGGTTTCTTTGGAGATAATTGTGGTGGATGAGAAGATCTCTCACGGTGCTGATCATTATACGACTGGAGAGGGGTGGGGCGCAGCAAATGGGCCGCTAGCTGGGAGCTTCCCGGGGGAATAACTGGGGGATTTTTGCTTTGCTGAGCTTTCTTTTCAGCAGCTGCTTGTAGTGCAGCTTTTTGTTCAGCTTTCTGTTTTAGTAGAATCTCTTTGGCTTCTCTATGTTCCTTTAGCAGATCATCAAAAGGTTTGCGACGTCCAGGGACCTTTCTCCTCAGTGAAAGCGCATGAGTCTGTATAAAATACATGAATAGATAACATGTATAGATATAAAAGCAAATGTTAGTACATTTGAGCAACACTTACAAAATGACGCTATTTGTTTTTCGTTCCTTTGACAATTTCTCACACACATCAAGGCATCACCAGCTGTCGGTGAAGTGCCACAAAATTAGTCCTATATGTAAGGCATTCTGGGTAGTAGCATGAAAAATCCTATCATACAAACACCTGATATGACATCGTACTTTAGGTTTTAAGGTCTCTTATATATATATATATGCAGTAAAATATCTGTATCTCGAATATGGTTTATCTCGAATACCCCGCTTGAGTCGAAGTTGACCGCCGGTCCCGGCCGTTTTCCCTATATAAATGATTAAAAAAACTTCTGATATTTCGAACACGGTAATCTCGAATACTCCGCTTATGTCGAAGTATTTTCAAGGTCCCATACCCTAAATTCACCTGGTTTATCTCGAAGTGCAGTCAATTTTCCGCTCTGCTTACCATACCTGGCGTCGGTAAGTCACACATTCACACCTGCGGCTACATCAATTATAATTAATGACCGCTAATCCACGCTCGTCTTTTCCGAGTAGACCCAGGTCGCAATAAATGGTTCAACAGCTTGGGTGATTAGTGAAGCCTTCCGACATTACTGCTAAAGTTTACCGCCAATTATGAACTAACACCCGATTCCAGGGATGGTGTTTTGAATGACACACGCTCCATCATTAACATGTGGGTTAGATAAACGCACAAAATCGTCGAAGTACGCTTGAATGTAATGCTCTTAATAACGATAATGCATTTAATAATACACGCTTCATCATTAACACTAGTACAGAGAAAACACTTTTTAATACGTCTTTTTTGTTTCTTACGTGATAGGTTCTTTCATTACAACGCAACAACTACATCCCAGTCGAGCCTGGACATCAGTAAACATAAAGTAAGCATACAGCCACGATCATCTTAATTTTGAAACACATTGTGAATTCAATTGGATGTTTATATATATATATAAAAAAAACCGAAATGTTTGTCTTTGAAATTCCACAATATTAATTTATCAACTTGTATTAAACTATAAGAAACGGCAACAGGGTTTTTGTTTATAATGCAATCCCATACTATGCATCAAATATCCTCCTTCAAAAAAAAATTTTCCAAGATCGATTTTGGATATCTCGAACCCCCGGATATCTCCAAGTTTTTTCGAGGTCCCTCGGACTTCGAGATAGAGATATTTTACTGTGTATATATATATATATATATATATATATATACACAGCACTTTTTTGAGCTATTCATGGTCAGTATGAACGGATTTAGATTTGATGCAAATTCTGTGAATCGCTAGAATTTGTCTCAAATCCAAATCTGTTCACATTGACCATGTACAGCTCAAAAGTGCTGTTCATTTCTTATATTTATATTCATTTATTAAAACAACTTTTGTTTACATTGCTTTATTTTGTTGCATAAAACAAACTCCTAGCCTCTGTCACAGTCGCATTGTGATGTACGTCAACACATAGACATGACATCACACTTCATCTCACTCTGCCTTTTATCAACATTGCACGGTGCACTGTATTTTGGAGCTAGGAGATTGCAAGAATGGGATGATAATCCACGTAAGTTCGCAATCTTAATCTGAGGTGTGACTTATGAGATCTTTGTAACACATGTTGTCTTTTTTCAAATCATTATGCTCTCTCAGTCGCATGCTTTAAGCTAGTTCATAATCTGTTCATAGTCAATATGAACGGATTGTGTCGCGTGCTGAAATTGGTTGGTTCATAGAGGAAAATGTGATTTGTAATATAAATATATATATATACACACACACATGCACTGCAGAATGTATTTTTTTAAACAACATGTGTTTGTAAAACGGTAAAAACACTGCACCCCTGGTGGTAACAAGGAAACAAATGAAAGGTGTCATACGGAATCTATAAATAAATTTCAAGAGTTCTGCAAAGTGGGGCATCCCCTCGTAATATAGATAATCAGTAAATACAAGTCCTGTAGTGACCTTGACCCAAAAAATCAATAGGGTTCTTCTACTCTTGATAACAAAGCTACATGTAAAATATCAAAATATGTAGTCTGTATAGTGTCTACAAGCTTTCTTCTATGAAGTCCCATAATGACCTTGACCTTTGAACCCCAAAATGAATAGGATTTTTCCTCTCTTGACAAAAAGGCAACATGTGAAGCATCAAATCAATTGCACAAACCATGCGGCCTGTAGAGTGTTTACAGTCAGTGTTACACATACACAAACCATGCGGCCTGTAGAGTGTTTACAAGGTCAGCGTTACACATACACAAACCATGCGGCCTGTAGAGTGTTTACAAGGTCAGCGTTACACATACACAAACCATGCGGCCTGTAGAGTGTTTACAAGGTCGGTGTTACACATACACAAAGTATAAAAAAATCAATACAAAAATGTGACCTGCTACCTTAATTAGAGGAATATTGGGATATGTACCTTACAGGTGAGTGAGCGTGTACATGATTTGCCTGTATCCTCCACAATCACACCACAGTGTTTGTTACAGTCATACTCACGATCTAAAACAGAAAACAACATTAGTATCTTATTACGATTTCAGAATACAGGCATAACGGTTTCTAAGTGACTCAATTCATCTACAGTGTATGCCAATATGAAAATTCATTAAAATGTTATATGAGCTTAATCAGACCACCCTTGTCCAATGTTTATTGGTGTGATTTGGATTTTCTACATCGTACAACAGATACAACACAATTTTCAATTTAAAAAAAAGATTTACTAATTCAATTTTAGATAATACATGTTTCGTATAATTCCATTATCAAACACAAGATACAGGTAAGAATCTTGAATTCCTATTCAATAAACACCTTAACAAGGAATAAGTGGAAACACTGTAGAATCTTGAATTCCTATTCAATAAATACCTTTACAAGGAATAAGTTTCTCCGGCTTCTCAAACTTGAAAGGCTTCTTTTTACTGGAGGAGGTTGAACTTGTTCCGCTGGAACTGGAGATTAAGGAGCTGGTCAGACTGGGCATGCTGAGACTGCTTCTGCTACCAAACGTTCCGATGACTCCCTTACTACTCAACGAAGTACCAGAATTACTCAATGACTGTGCCACCGCCACCGTCGTAGTACCGACCACTGATTTAGTGGTGGTCACACAAGAGGTTGATGCAGTGGTTAGTGTTGTAGTTGCCATGGTAACTGTTGAACAGTTGAGAGAGACAGAGTTTTGTGGCTGGGAACCAATTGAAAGAGATTTGACTGTTTTATCACTAGTTGGGGTATTAACACCAGAGAACACTGGTTTTACGTTTGTCAATTCAATTGAATTGTCTTTGGAATTTCCATTGGCTAAGCCTGAGGGAGGAGGAGGAGTCACTTGTGACTTTGATACAGAATCGAAGTGCTGCGAAGCCATTCTCTTCATCTCCATCCTTTCCACTTTCACCACAGGCATCGAGTGATTTCTTCGGGCCTTGAACTTTGCATTGATGCTTACTTTCTGGGCATTACTGACCACGGGCGGAACCTCTTTCACACTCGCTTTTGTGGGGACTGAGTGCCCCACCCTGAAACTTGTCCGTGTGGGTGAGGTTAATTTGGAGGGGGACGACAGCTTTGAGGTGGGATAAGAAGAGTCTGTTGAGGGAGATGCACTGGATTCTGTAATTCCATGTCGCTCAACTGGAGAAGTCAATATGCATGATTAGTGTATACGGAGATAATGTTATGTGAATCTATGTTAGATAAATTATGTGAACACATAATTTATCTAAATAGATAATATTTTAACAAAGTTACCAAAATCCTTTCTCATACATCAACAAATCTTCATTCTCTCTTTTGCAACAAACTGTTACTTAAGATATAACACATTGAATGCTCTAATTTACAATTGTATTTCAAACAAATTATATTCCACATATTGTATATATATATATAATATCAAAAGACCCAATAACCAAGAATTAGAAATGCAGTAAATTATGTTTTTAGATATATGTTACAGCAAATAATCCTTTTATACAAAGCATTATGCACAAATGTCAACAGCGGAATCAACTTACAGAGATGTTGCTTGAAAGCTTGTGGTTTGATAACCTTCTGACACCGCTCACACATGACCAGGTAAAACTCGTCCTGTGATGGACAGGTTCCAAACATGTGCATATCTAAGAAATGAGAGATCATTATGAATGCATGTCAAACACATACTCCTCACTTTTGCTTTCAACCGCTCATTTTTGTACCCAGTCCTGATAGCATCAATAAAACTAGACACTGTCTTTGATTATCAAATTTAAATTTATGTGAACTTTGCAACTTGTGTTAAAAAAATATCAATTCAAAACATTTTTAAACCAACCATGTAGACAGTGTATTTTTTTTATGATGAATATCAACTCATGAGAATCTAATTCTCTGAGTATCAAGCAAGTAACATTGACATGTGTAACTCTGTGTATTTGGATTCCATTATTTATAAAAACATGGCAATAATTGAATTCTGTATATCATGTGTAATATATATTGCAAGGGCAGACAATATCTGTTTCACTTCAAGTTTAATGTGATCTTACTAAAATCTATCTTATAATTTTAGGAAATATTAATTGAAAGTTGGGAATTTAAATATCTGTTTCACATTAATCAATGTAAATATAACTGTTTTAAATTGTACTGGCATGTTTAACAGACACTCAATTGCCTGTTTATTGTAGGCATGTATACGATATCATTATGAACAACATAGTTTAAAATTCTAGCAAACTAATGTTAAATAACACGTCACAGTGACACAAATAGCTCGACAAATCAATACTACATGAAATATAATTTATACATATGATTACATTGTGGATTTTGGAATTGAAATGAAAAACATCTGCACAAAATGTATTGAACCTTAATTTTTTAAAATGTCAAATACTTTAAAATGCATCGTAATATATAATTAAAAGATAATTTTCTCAAGTAACATTTGATATTAAGAGCTGTTTCAGATGTACTAAATAGAGCAGAAATGACCTATTTTGTTAAGACACGATGAGTAAATAAATCCAAGAAGACTCGTGTATATCGTGTGGGCGAATTTCTAGAATTTATCTTATTTCTTGGAGATTATATTCTTTGTATCATATATAAAAGACGTTCGGGTTATCAAGTCTTATTTTAAAATATTGCTGCATGCATTTGCAAATTTTACCCTCAAAAGGCAAACGCATGCTGGCCGTGTCATCGCTCTCCTTCTCTGGGGTACCGCCAGCCTCACGTTCTGGAAATGAGAAGCAAAACATAGTGACAGGTCGCAAAAGGCAGATTTTTCGTGATTCAGGGATTCGGAGTCAAATCATTTGATACACATGTATTTGTAAAATAATTCTAATGGAAATAACTTTATTCAAAAAATGTCATGTTTGTGGTTCTATCTTACCATCTAAAGGTGACACAGGGGCATTTTCGGCCCAATCGGACCAAGATTTGCCAATAAATAGCGACGGACTATCGTCCAGGGTCGCCATTTTGCACTTTTCTTGTTGCTTTCTGCCAATCCGGAGACTACCGAAGTTTAATGACGTCAGTTTCGTGCTCTTTCGCGTAAAATGCTCCGGCAATTTCCGCTTATAGCATTTATGAAAATAATTAGTTTAATTTCAATGTTGTGTAATTTTTTATAAAACATATTTGTCGTAGTGGGGAATATTTTGTCAAATTCTTTGAAATAAAAAAATTACAAATTATTGTGCTATATCTATTCGTCCAATTTTCTCCGAAATCATTTGATGTAAGTGGCCTTGTGGAAGACCAAAACATGGCAGTGAACGATGGTAAGTGTAGTACAGAACCACACAGGATTATATGCTTACGGTGCTACTGTTTGAGCGAGTGCAGCTACATATCAGATATTCAATCTCCATGGTTTTGATCAGGATCAATTTTAACAATATTTATTTACCAAACACTGCGAAAATCGGGATCTGATGCCCAGTGCAGTGGTGGGTAACCATAGTCAAATACTGCGTAAGTGAATGGGATTTGTTTGGGTCGCAAAGATAGCCTAGTTTAGTCCTCTCCCATGGTTTTATGTTAATTCATAAACAATCAAAGTCCAATATTGGGTTCTTGCTAGATTTAGATCACTCTGAAATGCCCGGCATGGCATGTACGCACCAACACTTATGTATGTGGTTGAAAGACCAGGACTGGCCAGGAGTCCGTTTCGTTTAACCAATCATAAATCGTAAACCAGGGTTTGACACTAAGGCACGTCTGACCAACCAAGTCTATTAAATGATAGGCCCAGTCGGGTACAATTTTGGTTTACTAGTTTTGACTGGTCGTGTTGAAAAAACAAATAAGAAACTTTGTTTTAAACCATAAGATATTTAATTCATTCTTAACTAAAAAGTAACTGTAAAACTTACTGAACAATTTTAATCAGTGTGATGAGATAATCTCTAATTTTAATTGTAATAAATAAGTTGCGGTCGGAAGAGATGTTTTACAACACATCTGTTCATTATTGTTAAAAATGTGAATGTAAAGTTTTGTTTTAGATAAATAGATTTTTTACTTAAAGGGAAAGGCAACCCTAACCACATTGTTGCTTTTATGAATAAAGTAGTACTTACTGATATCGTAAATGACAGTCTTTAACTACAAAAATCCTTGCCTAATGATTAAATCAATATCAATCTATCATATATTTTAAATCACCCGCTGCTAAAAGAGCAGCCATTTAAGTTTAATTTATGACGTCGCACCGTCGATTCCAGTTTATTTCATCAGCAGCACTTTGGACATGACAAGTCACGAACAGTTAAGTTTGGAGCCGTATAGATTTGAGCCCGTTCTTTCGCAAGAAGAAATTGAGAAAAGAAGATGTTCAGTCGAGTCTCAGACCAGGCAGATGGTACACGTTTCTTCATACAAATGTCTCGAACCTCATCTTGTCATTACGCAAAGATGGATCCACAGTATACATAGTCTTTTCTTTTTGAGATGACTTGGTCGGGTCAGGAATTTCTAAAAAAAAAACTTTTTTTTTTTTGTTTTTCACTTCTCCCCTACGCATTAGTGCAATTAACAGCTTGATAGGAAGGCATCAACTCGTAAAATCTACCACATCATGCACATCTTTGATGATCTTAGAATCTCATCAAAACCGGAACAAAAGGTGTGATGTCCAAATTTTTGATTTTTGTGGTCTTGAATACAAAAGAGTTCCACATCATGACAGCCACTATAGATGGCAGGAATTTCAATTTTTAACGTTTTCAAATTAGTTTTGAAGCTTATCTAGGCCATATATCAGCAGAATAGTATGACAAATTTTTATCATATAATTAATCCTATCATTTATCATGTAAATGTTTTTTGGGTTGCCTTCCCCTTTAAAGATAAAAAACAGATCACCAACACATCATGAGAATGCGATTTCAAATTCATGTGGTTGACCGCGGTTTCGACCTTAGATGGTCATCATCAGAATGAGTAAAAAACGAGTAAAAATCTGAAATTTAACTACTGAGGTGCAAATTTCGGTTAACGTTATCAGATAAAAATAGATTCCGGAGTGACGTTACTATAAACAAAGAAACAATGGTGGATGACAACAAACATGTGAATCAAATGTGTTAAAATATCATTATCTTTTTATTTCACTTTGGGCAAGTAAACTCGTACTTTCACTTGTCGGAAAGAAAAACTTAGTTGTCTGAAATTTTTACGATTTTAATATGCCTATTAACCGGTAATTTTAATTAGCTCTCTCTGTCATTCGGTAAATTGTTAAGTTTTCACTTCTTTAGAATAGTTTTCCCTCTTTCAGGGTTTCCCTTTTTCCCCAGTGTAAGAGGTTATATCTGTGAATTATGCCATATAAGTTGAATTATTGTAGGTGAATGAAATTTATGAAAAATGTCATTGACAGATATAAATAAACGGTCATTTGTAGGAAAATAGATCTTTTCACTGCAAAAGAACGAACAAAGGATGTAACATGAGGCAAAGTTTTGACGCATGGATTTGATTCAAATGATCGATATATTATTTCAATAAGAAAAGTTTCAAAAGTGTTACAAATCAGTTTTTATTTAATAACTCATTTAAATATTCATGGATGCTAGGAATTTTGTACATTATACTACCGATAAGAAAATGCAAAGTACCAGCAATAGTGGGTGTATCACTGCATGAATTTCTGACACATGGTACCGTACATTTCATACTACTGTCAGTGTCGATTAAACCTTAAAATTAGTATTGTCACACCGCCTGAATTTCACGTTTTCTTTTTAATTCAGATTTTTTTTTATTTTCAACATTGCCTTTTCTTTTATTGTCTTCTTTCTGAGCATTTACCTCACTAAAATACTTTGAGAGACAGTTGTGAAGCAATCTCTCACTAAAGGGTGTGCTACGCAAGCTTCACTTTATTGTGGAGCGTAGCGTAACACCCTCTGGTGAGAGATTGAGTTGTGAAGCCATCATTTTCTCACAAATATGACTAAGATAAGTCATACATCGAATAGTTTATGTTATTCGGAAACAACTTACTGATAGGAAAAGATATGGTGCGATCTTCGTTAGTGGTAGTAGTACTGAAAAATAAACTGACGATTCGGTAATACGAAGTTGGGCTTTACTATCTAATATTTGGTATTCATGAAGCTTAACAGAATTATTATAATAATCACATTTCTCATGAAATAATCACTTGCCCCATCGGGCAAGTGTGTATTGAGTTTCACTTGTCCGAACTTGATTTTCACTTGCCTCAGGCAATCGGACAACCGTTAGTGTCGATCCCTGAATATAGAGTTTTTCAAAAATTAATAGTCATGGTGTTTATTAAGGGGATGGACATATAAACAAATTTAATTAATTTAAAAGAGTTCATAAATTCCATAAATCTTCACAGTTCTATTTTTAAATTGCGGTGGTAATTCGTCCATGCAGATAGTTTCTGTTGATTCCATTTTCCGGGGCTTGTATGTGTATGGTTTTTCTGCTGGAACTATTCAAAATTTCGATATTGTTGATTTTAATCGGCATTCTGCTGGGGGTTCCATTTCGTTGTTTTTTCAGAATCAATCTAAAATGTACATAAAGGGGAAGTTTCCCCGGGAAGAGGGTTTTCTTGGGGGGTATCATATCAGAGAAAACGGGGCTTGGTTTCTTTTGGGGGGATCAAGCTAAATAAGTTTATTAGACGGAATAAGGCCCATCTCTATAACTCACGTATTGCATGCAACGCGCCACAGTAAAATCCTCGATTTTCTCGTAGAGCGTTGCAAATAACAGGAGTATATATAGATAGACGATTCTTATTTTCTCGTTTAAGAATCAATCTAAAATGCACATAAAGGGGAAGTTTCTCCATAACTCACACGTTGCACGCATTAATTTTCATAAATTGGTTGTTTTACTGTGGAGCGTTGCATGCAGCACGTGAGATATATAGAAGGGCTTGATCCCCCCCCCCCCTCCCCCCCCCCCCCCCCCCCCAAAGAAACCAAGCCCCGTTTTCTCTGATATGGTACCCCCAAGAAAACCCTCTTTCCAGGGAAACTTCCCCTTTATGTACATTTTAGATTGATTCTTAAACGAGAAAATAAGAATTGTCATCCTATATATACTCCTGTTATTTGCAACGCTCTATGAGAAATTTGGTGATTTTACTGTGGAGAGTTGCCTGCAACGCCTTGATGTTAGATGCTATAATAGCATGATGGTAATATTTTAATTTCGTAAATAATATTTATGATAATTAGGGCACATGTTTTGTTAAAATGTTGATCTAGACATGTACATTATGAAAGAGAAACAAATGAATTCAAAGAGAGATGGTATAACGGAATAAGCCGCATGAAGCATACGATATTGTTCATAAATCTATATTCTATGCAATTTCTTTGATATTCATAGAAATTTTTTCTTGTCAGTTTAATCTCTTATAGAAAATACGAACCCGATGTATATTTTTGTATCGTAATATATACTCGGGATTTTATTACCCTAAAACGTATACGCAATGCGTTGCAGATAACGGTATATAGCCGTTTTACATATTCTTTATAAAACCTTTTGCATGTGCAGTGGTTTGGAGAATAAAACTGAAGAAAAAAACGTATTTACTCTTTGTCAGCAATATACGGTAACCTTTTGGTTTTTTTAAATGGCCTAATTTCCCTAGAATTGAAATTGGGAAAAACGTATGTCATGTATATATATGATTGGGGAAAATAGCTATTTTTAGTGAGGGGAAACAGCCGAATATCGGTGGCATTTTGGCCCCCCAAAAAATCACTGAAAATGTTAATAATCGAAAAATTTCATAACATTTTTGAGTTGAGGATGACAATGTTACTGAATTCGGACCTGAAATGATCTAGTAATATTATTTTTATTAGTCCCCTACCGATGAAGTTGAAGGGGACAGTCTTTAGGTTTGTGCTCTGTCTGTCTTGCCTGTCAGTCCTGCAAATCAGTTTTCCACACTTTTTTCTCTGTTCTTGCAGATATTTATGTCATATTTGGTACATTCCTTTCCCATAACAAGTTATAGATCAAGTTCAAATTTGGTTTCGATCCATTGATTTTTCACTTAGTTATGGTTCATGGACTTGGTAAAATAGCAGGAATTATCAGTTTTCCGGACTTTTTTTTTTTTGACGTGCTTGTAGATATTCATTTGATAATTGGTACATTGCTTTGCCATAACAAGTTACAGATGCAGTTTGAATTTTATGATTTTTTTTTTGCTGAGTTACGGCCCTTGGACTTTTGAAAAATAGTGTGAATTATCAGTTTTTCTGACTTTAGTTTTTGTTATTGTGCTTGCGGATATTCATTTGATAAGTGGTCAGTACATTTTTAGTTCACTTCTACAAAGTTGATAAGAACTAGTGGAGTCACATCCACACCAGCTTAAAGTTTACATCCAAGTTATTTATGTAAAGATAAGAGTACTACACTCATTAAAACTTCTAGCATTGTAATGAAACAAAGTAGCTAAATCATTCATGATCACCTACATTTCACAGTTCATTGACCTGGCGAAAGAACTTTAAACCTAATTATAGATTTTTCTTTTTCCCTGGTTTAGTCTTTGAACCTGAATAGAACTGTAGTTGATTTCTAACCATTCCTATCCTGGTTTCCCAATCTTCCCCCATTAATGAACTTTGAATGTTGTTGTGGTCCAGTAATTTTTGCGACCGGTAGGGGACTAATACTCTCAGAATGCTTGTTTTTAAATAAAGAAGTTGTTTTCTATTAACTACATTTAATTAGATTACATGTAAATATTCCCATGTGGAATTTCAGCACATATATATGTATGTATTGATTTACTTTCATCCCCCTTCCTTCCATTTTAGAATATTCATAATTTAAAATTTTTAATTTAGTTAAAGTTACCCTCTGCGCATGAGTCAGTAGACTCAGTACTTTTAAAATGAACTAACCCCATACCCAACAGTAACAGACAATGAAACACAACTTGTTAACAATAAAACAAAACACGGATAACACATTGATTACATATATTAATTAATAAAATTACATTCAAAATTTTTTTTAATGTAAAAGTAAAATTAATTTTCATCAAATCAAAAGACTTACTACCATCACTCTATAAGAAAATTTGACAATTAATGTACTTTGTTACTAACTAACCCGCAATACGATTGAAATAAAAATAAATAATTATTCCGATATTAAATAATAGTGAGCAAAGCTCGCGTCGCAAAGCGACATGACGAGCTCGCTCCAATGATTACGCAATTGAGTCACGTGATTTGCTCTTCATCAGCTGAAAAATGATGCAGACATCCCATAATGCTTCTGGAAAAATGTCGCCGTCACTGCAGTATACTTCATTAACAACCAATAAATAGTTTGGAAAGTACCACAAATGATTTTAAATTACAGACAAGCTTTTCTTCGTATGTTTTGTTGTGTATCATTGTTTGATTTGAAAGAAAAACAATCGCAGCTAATGATGACGTCACAATGCACTGTCTACGTACATCAACCGCATTATATTTCCCGCGTTAAATGAATTGCCTAAAGTCATGTTGTAAGATGCTCACTGTCAAAGCACTTTAATATTAGGGGGTGCTCACTGCCCAAGCCATCTCTCCAGTAAAGCATGATCGAATAATTGGACAATCAATAAATTATTGTAGCGTAATTATAAAATATAACTGGAATCCATTTCCTTGCAGTTGCCCCCTTAATTGTTTGAAAAGGAAGTACGATACTGAAGTCTGTATTCGTTGGATGATGAAGTGTGCCCGTGTGTAAAATGATTATTACAGAAAATATATCCATGCTGCAAATTTTGATATATGTAGTGAATATCTAGTGCACTAGTTCCATACCATGATTCTTGAAATATAGAGTACTCATATACTCTACTACATGTAATTGTTCTTAATAGTGAAATGTTTGCATAAAAAATGATGTATGTTAATTTTAATCAACATGTAAAAACGATGAATTAAATATTGATTGATTGATTGTATATTTTTTTAACGTCCTGCTTGAAAATATTTCACTCATATGGAGACATCAGATGAATTAGATATATTTTCACTAATAACATGGCAATGGACTTTGCAACTAGGGGTGAAACGATGCATTGCGATGCGGCCGAATCGCGATGTAGAGATCTCGATTCGATGTCCGATTTATTCCGGGTCTGTTTCGGTTCGATACGGTTCTAGAATCATAGCAAACATTGTTTTTGATAACACGGTTTCTGATTGCCCAATGGAATTGAAAATTGCCCAATCAACGTACGAGTAAACTTTGCTTTATCAAAATGGACACAGTCGAGTTGAAAAACGCACCCCCAATGTATAAATCCTGGGTATGGTGACAGTTCGGCTTTAGGACAAGTGATAAGAGTGTTGCTTTATGTTAAACGCTTTTATATTATGTAGAATTTATTTGCAGAGAGCAATAAATACAATAAAGATAAAAAATCTAAGCATTTTAAAGAATTTGGAACATGCTATTGTATCGAATCGAGACTAAAGTATCGAAAATCGAATCGAGAAGGTACTGTATCGTTTCACCCCTATAATTGCAACCTTACAATTTCCGGGTTCCTGAGTGGATTCAAGGTTGTGGGATGACCACGAGTCGACTCGGGACCCCTGATGTTGTGAGGATGTGGACTGTGGTCAGTTGCAGGGATTGGTATGTGATTTGTTACTGATTAAACCAACAGTAACATGTTAAAAACACTGTCAAATGTCACAATTTGTAAGTCATGGGGCCAGAAAAAATATTCTGTTTTAAGTTTACATTCACCGCTTATGTCATTAACAATTTTGTTTTGACGTTTTTAAAAAGTACAGTAGTAAATATGAAATTGTAAATTGAATATTTCTTTGGAATTTTAAGTCTATGGAAACCAAGAAAATTAATCTATCTTTTAATAATTATCATTAACAGTCATGGGTTTGTTCTTTATTAACTACCGCTTATATCCCTATGGTAGTATGGTGAAACAATATGGTGTTTGATACTGTATTCATTCATTATGTTCCTAACTGTTTGTTTTACATGTTGTACAGAATTTGGAAGGGTCTCTTGGATTAGCTAAGTGTCAATTAACACCCTTGTGAGCACAGGTAAACAATAGAAATTAACAAGGCCACTAGTGTTTTTCACACCTCTGGTCAATAATTTCCCACCTGGCCAGTCAGTCAGTCAATTTGCACACCTGGACGATCTTGATCAATCTCTGGCCAAACTTTTCTTGTCTTCAAAAAGTGGCTGGTATGTTAAGGGTAAATTACACATGTTTGTTAACAAATGTACTAATTAAAAAGTGGCCAATGTCCGGTTTTCAGGGGTTGCCGGTTTTGTAAGACTTTCTTTGTAAGGAAATGTTAAGATTTCTGCCGGGACTTTGAAAATCGGCCGATATTCAGGGAGAACCGGTTTTCTGAGGGGCCGGTTTGGAGAAGTTTCACTGTATACGGTAATTTGTTTTTCTCCTCATACAGTTTGTTTAGTAGATCTGGTTATTTCCTATTGCAACAGTTAGATATATCAGTATTATATATATCAGTGAGAGCCGTGATTGATTTCCCCCACTTTGGAAACTGATTGCGATTCTAGACTATATTTGATAAACTGACATTCACTATCTTGTATGATAGGTGAAAAGTAACAGACACTACAACAAAATCAATACGTTGCTGAATTAGCCAAGAAATATGAAACCTTCACACAGAAGTTCCCACACAGCTGGTATTGTTTACGAGGTCACGCTTTGACATTTGATTAAAGTTAACTGGATATTATCATATTCCATCATTCTGATAAAACGAGGGATCTGCTGGGGCACATTTAACACATAATCTCTCGTCAAAGAGAATTTTTATCTGGCACATAATTCAATCAGCTGATCTCTGCTACACAGCTGTCACAGATTCAATGTGTAATCAAAATTAAATAAAATCAACAAAAGAAAGTCAAAAGTCACAAATTAAAAATCCGTGTTTCTCCGCCAAAATGAAGGAAACCCTTCACACTTTTGTCAAACTGAAAATGTCCCATCTCGACCCTCCCCCCCCCCCCCCCCCCCCCCCCTTAAAAAAAACCCCACATTCCACCAACTGAGAATTAATGGTGACTATTATACACCTATTTACTGGCTATGAGGACAATAGCAAGTTTACTGTCCCCCAGGACAGCAACTATTTCCCGAGGCGCAGCCGAGGGAAATAGTTGCTGTTGAGGTGGACAATAAACTTGCTATTGTCTGAATAGTCAGTAAATATGTGTTTTATTATACAATAGTGTAGACTTTACTTGCGTCAAACATACCAAAGTGAAGTAAACTAATATTCGGCATCATAGCCCAGATGGAATCGACCGAGGTGATCCGAGTGGTAAACTAATTAGAGTTATCAGACTTTGACGTCACAGAAAAGAAAACACGGGGAAATATAGCATCCGGTAAATAGTTTCGAGACTATTTCCCTAGCGCGAGATAGTTCAGAAACTATTATGGATGAAAAGTGCAGGATATGTACAACAATATTTGGTTTAATTTATTTATTCATAAAAAAGCAGTTGTAATAGAAAGCAGTCTCAAAAATATTTAAAACCCCTGCTGGACTCAAACCTGCGATCTACAGTTAATTTCAATTAAATTAATTTCAATGAATTTGCTAATCTACTGAGCTACTCAACTATATAGGCATTTAAATAAAAAATGAGTAGAAAAAAATTGCTGATATTTATATTTTCATCCATGTTATAAAAGGAAGTCTGCAGCCATTATGACGATGTAGATTACCTCCTTAAAAGTAACCAAAATTTACACACGTGTTGTATTCTGGTTTTCTGCAGATGAAATTATTTTGTTATATATTCTGATTTTCTGCAGAATGATGAAATTATATTGTAAGTTATATATTCTGATTTTCTGCAGAATGATGAAATTATTTTGTTATATATTCTGATGTTCTTCAGAATGATGAGATTATTTTGTTATATATTCTGATTTTCTGCAGAATGATGAAATTATATTGTTATATGTTCTGATTTTCTACAGATGAAATTATAAAGAGAAGACTGTTATATGAAGGAGATGGGGGAAATGACGATAAGCGCATTAACAGTCTGCTGAAGACGTTCATACGATGGTGTCACTCCTCAGAATCGCAGCAGGAAAAGTAACGACTGTTTCTAAGAATATTTCAAAATGAGATGATCCTTCATATTCATCACATCTTCATTACCCACAATTCCCAAGTTTCTTATAGTTCCTGTATTCTTGCTCATTTTAAAATAATGGACTTTAGCAAAGGCAATTGGAATTTGAAAGAGAAAAAAAAGCAACGTTTTGTGCATGATTTGGATTTCACACAGTTTAGAGAAGTTGTGAAAGGAATGATTGATTTAACATTACAATGAGCATTTTAAAAGCAATGAAGTCGTAATATGAATCATCACCTTTTTAGCATTTTCAAATTGATCTTGACACAGTTTTTCAGATCATCCTTCAATTTTTGTAACTAATATGGTCTTTTTCACATTGGAAATGTGGCCTTCGATTAGTCCCAGTTTCACAAAATGAAGAATCTTGGGTGTTTTTTTTTATGAAATGGAAATGTAGCCTTTGATTAGTCCCAGTTTCACGAAAGGGAAAATCCTGGTTGCTTTATTTATGAAATCCAGAAAAATGTAGAATATTTGTTAAGTGTAGATAATTACAGTCAATTTGATGAATTATCTGAAATTTTAGACTCAAATCAAATAATCATTCAGTGTCAAATAAACTAAGATAAGAGTTTGAATTATTTTTGTTTGGAATGAGGGTGAAAGGGTGGGCTGTAGGGGAGGGGGAGGGGGGATCCAGTCAAGTTCTGTTACTGAACATTGATTTTGTCATCTGATGTCAATTTTATTGTCATTGTGAAAGACACTCAATAAATACTGATACATCACCTACAGTTAACCAGCTGGTAAGTGTGTTATATTGATTTGCATTAACTAAACAAATGAATGTATGGGTTGTATGTGTAATGGGGATATAACTTCTAGGAAGAATGGTTAATTTGCATAATTAGTTTTGTAATTTCTTTTTAATAAATACCAGTTTTAATATCAAGTTGATAAGTCAGGACATTTCTAGAGAATACTCATCATTTCCGTTAGTGGAACTCTTAAAATTAAAGGTGCGTAAAGTCATGCTACCGGGACAACATATGTAAACATTACTTAGTCATAAATTATGGCATTGAATACAAATTATAATCAACTTCAAACCACAACACTGATTGAAACTCTAAAGTCAAAGCAATTGATTATTCTAACAAGAAAAATTACGAACTTGTTAAACTATGTGAGGGCCTGCATGTTTGCTAATTAAAGGTGACAGATATTTATAAATCATTATAATAATCGTAAGAAGAACTGTAAAGGGAAAAACTTACATATATGCACATGTAGAACTGTTAGCTGACTGTAGAACTGTTAACTGACTGTAGAACTGTTAGCTGACTGTAGAACTGTTAACTGACTGTAGAACTGTTAGCTGACTGTAGAACTGTTAACTGACTGTAGAACTGTTAGCTGACTGACTGTACAACTGTTAGCTGACTGACTGTAGAACTGTTAGCTGACTGACTGTAGAACTGTTAGCTGACTGTAGAACTGTTAACTGACTGTAGAACTGTTAACTGGCTGTAGAACTGTTAGCTGACTGACTATAGAACTGTTAGCTGACTGACTGTAGAACTGTTAGCTGACTGTAGAACTGTTAGCTGACTGTAGAACTGTTAACTGACTGTAGAACTGTTAACTGATTGTAGAACTGTTAGCTGACTGTAGAACTGTTAACTGACTGTAGAACTGTTAACTGACTGTAGAACTGTTAACTGATTGTAGAACTGTTAGCTGACTGTAGAACTGTTAACTGACTGTAGAACTGTTAGCTGACTGACTGTAGAACTGTTAGCTGACTGACTGTAGAACTGTTAGCTGACTGACTGTAGAACTGTTAGCTGACTGACTGTAGAACTGTTAACTGACTGTAGAACTGTTAGCTGATTGTAGAACTGTTAGCTGACTGACTGTAGAACTGTTAGCTGACTGACTGTAGAACTGTTAGCTGACTGTAGAACTGTTTGCTGACTGTAGAACTGTTAGCTGATTGTAGAACTGTTAACTGACTGTAGAACTGTTAACTGACTGTAGAACTGTTAGCTGATTGTAGAACTGTTAGCTGACTGACTGTAGAACTGTTAGCTGACTGTATAACTGTTAGCTGACTGCAGAACTATTAACTGATTGTAGAACTGTTAACTGACTGTAGAACTGTTAACTGACTGTCGAACTGTTAGCTGATTGTAGAACTGTTAGCTGACTGACTGTAGAACTGTTAGCTGACTGACTGTAGAACTGTTAGCTGACTGTAGAACTGTTAACTGACTTTAGAACTGTTAACTGACTGTAGAACTGTTAACTGACTGTAGAACTGTTAGCTGACTGACTGTTGAACTGTTAGCTGACTGACTGTAGAACTGTTAGCTGACTGTAGAACTGTTAACTGACTGTAGAACTGTTAGCTGATTGTAGAACTGTTAGCTGACTGTAGAACTGTTAACTGACTGTAGAACTGTTAGCTGACTGACTGTAGAACTGTTAGCTGACTGTAGAACTGTTAGCTGACTGACTGTAGAACTGTTAACTGACTGTAGAACTGTTAGCTGACTGACTGTAGAACTGTTAGCTGACTGACTGTAGAACTGTTAACTGACTGTAGAACTGTTAGCTGATTGTAGAACTGTTAGCTGATTGTAGAACTGTTATTTGACTGTAGAACTGTTAGCTGACTGTAGAACTGTTAACTGACTGTAGAACTGTTAACTGACTGTAGAACTGTTAACTAGCTAGAGAGTCTCATGAACAATGATGAAGACAAACATTAAATTATCAAACATCGCATAATGAAAAATAAATCAAACAATGAGTAAACACATTAGATAATCAAACAGCAAATAAACAAAGAATAAATAAATAAAATATTAAAATAACAAATGAATAAACAAATGAACAACAAAAAAGGTAGAAAAGAAAATCAAACAGATAAACAAATAATCGATAAATAAACTAAAGCAACAAATATCAATTTAACAAAAATAAAACAAGAAACAAAGTATCAAGCAACTAATAAAGAATCAAAATAGACAAGCAGCAAATCATCAAATGATGATCGAGTGAAAAACAAAGCATTAGATAATTAAACTACATGTGATGAGTGAAAACAAAGCATTAGATAATTAAACTACATGTGATGAGTGAAAAACAAAGCATTAGATAATTAAACTACATGTGATGAGTAAAAAACAAAGCATTAGATAATTAATCTACATGTGATGAGTGAAAAACAAAGCATTAGATAATTAACTACATGTGATTAGTGAAAAACAAAGCATTAGATAATTAATCTACATGTGATGAGTAAAAAACAAAGCATTAGATAATTAAACTACATGTGATGAGTGAAAAACAAAGCATTAGATAATTAAACTACATGTGATGAGTGAAAAACAAAGCATTAGATATTAACTACATGTGATTAGTGAAAAACAAAACATTAGATAATTAACTACATGTGATTTGTGAAAAACAAAACATTAGATAATTGAACTACATGTGATGAGTGAAAACAAAGCATTAGATAATTAAACTACATGTGATGAGTGAAAAACAAAACATTAGATAATTGAACTACATGTGATGAGTGAAAAACAAAACATTAGATAATTAAACTACATGTGATGAGTGAAAAACAAAGCATTAGATAATTAATCTACATGTGATGAGTGAAAAACAAAGCATTAGATAATTAAACTACATGTGATGAGTGAAAAACAAAGCATTAGATAATTAAACTACATGTGATGAGTGAAAAACAAAGCATTAGATAATTAACTACATGTGATGAGTGAAAAACAAAACATTAGATAATTGAACTACATGTGATGAGTGAAAAACAAAACATTAGATAATTAAACTACATGTGATGAGTGAAAAACAAAGCATTAGATAATTAAACTACATGTGATGAGTGAAAAACAAAGCATTAGATAATTAAACTACATGTGATGAGTGAAAAACAAAGCATTAGATAATTAAAGTACATGTGATGAGTGAAAAACAAAGCATTAGATAATTAAACTACATGTGATGAGTGAAAAACAAAGCATTAGATAATTAAACTACATGTGATGAGTGAAAAACAAAGCATTAGAGAATAAAACTACATGTGATGAGTGAAAAACAAAGCATTAGATAATTAAACTATGTTATGTAGGAACAAACAGTTATAAATAAAGAGACTAATTGCTATCTCATTGACTGCGGTTAAGAACATGCTTTTATATGTATTATTGATAAGTTCCTATCATTTGTTGTCTGTGCCTGTTAGGTGTCTCTCCAACTCGTTACTTAATTTATTGCCTCATTACCATATTTCTATCATTATAATGTCGGTTAACTAGGATGCCCTTGATGAATTTTTAAAATGAAATTATGCAACTTCTGTAACTGAACAATGTGTGTTTGATTGATATACATTCCTCCTCACTGATTATAGATACCAGTGTAAATTCTGGAATTGTTACGCATGACAGGATTTTCTCCCTTGTTTTATACCAGTGTAAATTCTGGAATTGTTGCGCATGACAGGATTTTCTCCCTTGTTTTATACCAATGTAAATTCTGGAATTGTTACCCATGACAGGATTTTCTCCCTTGTTTTATACAAGTGTAAATTCTGGAATTGTTACCCATGACAGGATTTTTTCCCTTGTCTTATACAAGTGTAAATTCTGGAATTGTTACGCATGACAGGATTTTCTCCCTTGTTTTAGCGCTCTAGGATTGGAGAGAATGATGGCTTCTCTGATGCAATGTGAACACACGATGGAGAAGTCTATGCTGGTTCATACCATGAACACCAGGGAGCAGGACAACTACAACAAACTCAGTCAAGAAATAGGTAACCACAACAAACTCAGTCAACAAATAGATAACCACAACAAACTCAGTCCACAAACTCAGTCAAGAAATAGATAATCACAGCAAACTCAGTCAAGAAATAAATAACCACAACAAACTCAGTCAACAAACTCAGTCAACAAATAGATAACCAAAACAAACTCAGTCCACAAACTCAGTCAACAAATAGGTAACCACAACAAACTCAGTCAACAAATAGATAACCACAACAAACTCAGTCAAGGAATAGATAACCACAACAAACTCAGTCCACAAACTCAGTCAAGAAATAGATAACCACAACAAACTCAGTCAAGAAATAGGTAACTACCTCAAACTCAGTCAACACATAGGTAACAACAACAAACTCAGTCAATAAACTCAGTCAACACATAGATAACCACAACAAACTCAGTCCACAAACTCAGTCAACACATAGATAACCACAACAAACTCAGTCCACAAACTCAGTCAACAAATAGATAATCACAGCAAACTCAGTCAACACATAGATAACCACAACAAACTCAGTCCACAAACTCAGTCAACAAATAGATAACCACAACAAACTCAGTCAACAAATAGATAACCACAACAAACTCAGTCAACACATAGATAACCACAAAAAACTCAGTCCACAAACTGTCAACAAATAGGTAACCACAGCAAACTCAGTCAACACATAGATAACCACAACAAACTCAGTCCACAAACTCAGTCAACAAATAGATAACCACAACAAACTCAGTCAACAAATAGATAACCACAACAAACTCAGTCAACACATAGATAATCACAAAAAACTCAGTCCACAAACTGTCAACAAATAGGTAACCACAGCAAACTCAGTCAACATATAGGTAACCACAACAAACTCAGTCCACAAACTCAGTCAACAAATAGATAACCACAACAAACTCAGTCAACAAATAGGTAACCACAACAAACTCAGTCAACACATAGATAACCACAACAAACTCAGTCCACAAACTCAGTCAACAAATAGATAACCACAACAAACTCAGTCAAGAAATAGGTAACCACAACAAATTCAGTCAACCTTGAGCGCCAAGCATAGTATGAAATAGTGATACTTCACCTCAATATCAGGGACAATTCTCGATGGAACTTACAACAATCAATAAATCACACTTTTAACATTCTGTCAGATTGTTCAGGAATGATGAGGAGCTAACTTTCTTAAAAACTTTAGACACTCAGTCCCTAAAGTTTATAAGATGTATTCTTGCTTCACCATCATGCAATGTAGGTGATTCATGTTCTTCATTGTGTGATGTGCTGATTGGTTGCTTGCTTGTTTTACGTCTGGCAGAGAAGTTTCCACTCATATGGAGACGTCACCTCTTGTAGGTAAAGTACCACAAATTAAGATAGATGTCGTAGCAGTGAGGGTTCTTTAACGTGCCAACACCTGCTGTGACATGGAAACTGCTTTTTGAAGTCATATTCGAAAGACCCGTGATTCTCACTTCTAAATGTAGTGAGCATTTAGCGAAGGAGCAATCACTATATTTTACGTCTTAGTTTTGATGCGACCATGGCATGAGCGAGGCTCGAACTCACAACCTCCCGGTTATGAAGCAAATGCTCTACCACTGAGCATCTGCGACCAATTTGTATGAAATGTAGGTGCTTAAAAAGGTACGAGGACCTCTTGTTTGCTCATGTGTTTGTATTTTGATATTTACAGAGGACCTCTTGTTTGCTCATGTGTTTGTATTTTGATATTTACAGAGGACCTCTTGTTTGCTCATGTGTTTGTATTTTGATATTTACAGAGGACCTCTTGTTTGCTCATGTGTTTGTATTTTGATATTTACAGAGGACCTCTTGTTTGCTCATGTGTTTGTATTTTGATATTTACAGAAGCAAAGATTCAGGATGCTACGGAGAAGATTGCTGAATGTAAAAATGAATTATCACAAGCGAAGCGAATACGAAAAAATCGACAAGGTAGATATATATATCACAAGCGAAACGAATACGAAAAAATCGACAAGGTAGATATATAGATCACAAGCGAAGCGAATACGTAAAAATCGACAAGGTACATATATAGATCACAAGCAAAGCGAATACGTAAAAATTGACAAGGTAGATATATATATGTATGCCTGAAGTTGTGGCTCACATATTCTTGTTAATCGGTTAGTCAAATTGCTTTGAAGTAGAACTAAACATTTATAATTGTAAACATATTTTTGTAATGAAGCGATTTTTTTGAGCCAACAGTGAAGCTGATTTTCGATTACAACATTGAAACATCACTAGTATTAAAATTATATATTGTTTGTTGTATGTCTGTTTAGTCTCTCTCCAGTAAACGTACAACGTAATTGTGGATATTTTTCAGAGTATGATGCTTTAGCAAGAGTGATACAGCAACACCCAGATAGACAGGAAACAATGAAGTAAGACTCGCTATTCTCCGGTTTATTCTATTTTTGATGACTGTTTATGATACATTATAACTATAGTTAAATGTTTTCTGCACATTGGTTGAAAAGTGCAAATAAGGAGATTGAAATACTGTGAAATACCGTTTCTTACGTTGTCACAGTACAGTAGTGTAATGGGGGGGGGAGCAATAAAATAATGTAATACCGGGGGGGGGGGGGGAGGGGGGTGAACATAATAAAATAACATAATACCGGGATCAATAAAATAATGTAATACTGAGATCAATGTAATACAATAACGTAATACCGGGGTCAATATGATAAAATAATGTAATACTGGGGTCATCATAATAAAATAATGTAATACCAGGGTCATCATAATAAAATAATGTAATACCAGGGTCATCATAATAAAATAATGTAATACCAGGGTCATCATAATAATATAATGTAATACCAGGGTCATCGTAATAAAATAACATAACACTGGGGTCAACGTTATAGAATAATGTAAAGTAATACCGGTGTCAACATAATAATATAATACTATAGGGTCAACGTTATAGAATAATGTAAAGTAATACCGGGGTCAACATAATAATATAATACAGTCAACTCTCGATAAACCGCCACCTTTTGTTCTTATGAAATCATGGCATTATAACGAATTTGGCGATGAATTGAATTACTGCCATCTTGAAGAAATAGAGTTACCGTTCTTTTATATGTAAGAGTTATCTTTTGTCCTGACTTGCGTAAACCACATAAACAACGCCTTTTCTAAGTCAGTATTAAGTGCACTGCGGTGCCGTTTCCTGGCAGGCGAGCCTTCAGAGATTGGGTCAGGGTCTGCAAGAATTGCATCCTTTGCTGCTAAGATGTCGCCCACTGTCCTTCTTTTTATAGACTTTTCCCATAAAACAAAAAAAATGATTTGCAATATCCTGATGGGTACATTTTGGATGATGTCCTTGGTACGTAATGATTTTTTCTCATCGAAATTTAACAGGACCCTCTTTCGTGGCGAAGCCATAGCTAAATTGAAATGTGTTTCTATGATGTATAAACAACTTGACTACAGTTCATCTCGAGTAATTTTCTTGTTTATTCAATATGTACAGCAATTACTGGGATCCTTCTGTCCAGGTGTACGCCGGAGATCGATAATGACCAATTTACTGCTTCACTGACCATGTGCACCTATGGCGGTTTATCGAGATAATTAACATGTTGAAATAGACTTTTGTAATGAAAACACTGTGGCAAATGGCGATAGCGAATTTGGCGTTTTAACGAGAGTTTTAAGTAACAGGAAAAATGTTCCTAGAAAAATGCGGCGTTATAACGAAAATGGCGATGAATTGAGTGGCGATAATTCGAGAGTTACCTGTACTATAGGGTCAACGTTATAGAATAATGTAAAGTGATACCGGTGTCAACATAATAATATAATACTATAGGGTCAACGTTATAGAATAATGTAAAGTAATACCGGTGTCAACATAATAATATTATACTATAGGGTCAACGTTATAGAATAATGTAAAGTAATACCGGTGTCAACATAATAATATTATACTATAGGGTCAATGTTATAGAATAATGTAAAGTAATACCGGGGTCAACATAATAATATACTATAGGGTCAATGTTATAGAACAATGTAAAGTGATACCGGGGTCAACATAATAATATAATACTATAGGGTCAACGTTATAGAATAATGTAAAGTGATACCGGGGTCAACATAATAATATAATACTATAGGGTCAACGTTATAGAATAATGTAAAGTGATACCGGGGTCAACATAATAATATAATACTATAGGGTCAACGTTATAGAATAATGTAAAGTAATACCGGGGTCAACATAATAATATAATACTATAGGGTCAACGTTATAGAATAATGTAAAGTAATACCGGGGTCAACATAATAATATAATACTATAGGGTCAACGTTATAGAATAATGTAAAGTAATACCATAAGTAATGCCGGTGTCAACATAATAAAAGTTGCCAGAGAAATCCAATAAGAACATTTCCAAATTGTATATCCGATAATAAGGGGGGGAGGGGGGGGGATTTTTCTTGTGTTACCTTGTGGTAAGGACTTTTACGTTTGAATTTATTTACAGGTTGTCTTAAATGTCCAATTGTCTTCGTTTTCTCTCTTTTCTTCTTTTCTGGTGTAGGATGCAGATATGTAGATGAGCTTGGGTTATCTGCCTTTGTCTCTGCCATTTTCTTTTAACTTTCGCTTCCTTACATAGTGCGTACATGTAAATTTCACCCAAAAATGAATGCGTTTGCATTCAACATTTCTACATAAAATGATAAAAGAAAACATCATTTTTATTGACAACCCTTTATTTAGTCCTATTTTTATTTTGAAAAATAACTTCAAATATGCAGTCATCGATGTTTCATGTTTCTGGTGTCAGTGAAATTAAGTGAATAGTTAATTAAGGCTGTGATAACATGAATGAAGTTTACATTTTGTGAAAATTATGTATGATGCCCAAGCTGTTTGTAGAAGTAAAATTTATAGAGATTAATTAAGTGCAATCTATGAATAAACACTACTTAATTGTTTATCAATGGCTTTGATCTGGTGAGATCTGTCAAATAATGATAAGTCAGGCATGACTAATCCCCTAATAGACCAGAAAATTTACACAAGGACATTCTGGGGCAGTCAAGGGTCCGCTGCTGATTATAGGATGATTATCGTAATCAACATTAAATATCCAGGGGTTAATCATATTTTTGCCGAAGATTTTACAATGTTATACTAAATCCTAGCATCTTGGGACAACATAAAAACTGTCTATTTCATGTATGTTTCTTAAGAAGTGATTTTGTGATTCGAAATTCCAACCTAATAAATAGTCTAACTTCATTAACAATGAATGTAGTTACAGACTTTCATTGTATGTGGCTGGACCGGGATTCGAACCCAGGACCCTGGTTTTATTAGTCAGGTATTTTTAAGACTACCTACTGAGTTTACTCGGGGGAGGGGGGGGGGGGGGATATCCTCTGTCAGTCTGCTATCTGACCATTTCACTTTTAAGTTAGATGCTGAGTTACCCATTTTTTTGTGATACAAAAATAATATATTTTTTCTGTACAAAAATGACTGTATTAATAATAGATTAAAAATATACTTTTATGTATAATTATTTTTTGATATGGGTACCTACTGAGTTTACTTGGGGAGTGGGGGGTGGGTGGGGGGGGGATATCCTCTGTCAGTCTGCTGTCTGACCATTTCACTTTATGATGCTATTGTTATACCGCCCACAACAAGTTGTGGGGGGGGTATACTGGAATCGGATTGTCCGTCTGTCCGTCCGTCTGTAGACGCAATGGTTTCCGGGCTCTAAAGCATTATCCTTTCTACCTACAGTCACCATATCATACATATGGACTACCCATGGGATGAAGATGTTCCCTATCGATTTTGGGGTCAAAAGGTCAAAGGTCACGTGCACTGGCCATCGAAGTAGCAATATGGTTCAGTTTGTCATGCCATTTGTTTTTTTACACTCAGAAAAGAGGTAGTTTATACCTATTACCAACACCCTTTGGGAGATTGGGGTAATCGGGGGATATTCTTAGTGAGCATTGCTCACAGTGCCTCTTGTTTATCAGTAATAATCATGTGTATATTAACTACAGTCAAACCTCATTATTTTGAACTCGATGGGGCCATGAAATTTTTTTTTGGAGATATCTGAGGGTTCAAGATATTGAGGTTAAAATACATAAAACAAATGTAGGAGGGACTTCCATGTCACTTCAACATATCCATATTATTCAAGATATCAATGTTCAAGATGCAGAAGTTCAACTGTGTGTGAAAAGTAGTACTTACATGTATCAAGATTGTAGAAAACTGTTTGACTTTTAATACTAATCTGTATTATCAGTAAACAATATGTTTTTATTCATTAAGATATTTAAGATTTAAAAAAAAGATCTGAACTTCTTGAGATTGAGTTTATTCTAACTATTGAACTGTTGGTTGTAGACAGTTACAGGGTTTAGATAAAGATGTGTCCAGCTTGGAGGAACAGAAGAAATCACTAGAGGAAAAGGTCAGTGTTGTAATTACATCAGTATTCATGGTACCAGTTGGTAGTGTGTTGTACTTAAATGAATATTCATGGTACCAGTCAGCACAGTGTTATACCTACATTAATATTCATGGTACTAATAGCTACTGTGTTGTACTTATGAATATTCATGGTACCAGTAGGTACAGTGTTATGCTTCATGAATATTCGTGGTGCCAGTAGGTACAGTGTTATGCTTCATGAATATTCATGGTACCAGTAGGTACAGTGTTATGCTTCATGAATATTCATGGTACCGGTAGGTACAGTGTTATGCTTCATGAATATTCATGGTGCCAGTAGGTACAGTTATGCTTCATGATTATTCATGTTACCAGTAAATACAGTGTTGTATTTCATGAATATTCATGGTACCAGTAGATACTGTGTTCTGCTTCATGAATATTCATGGTACCAATAGGAACAGTGCTGTACTTACAACAATGTTCATGGTAGCAATAGGTACTGTGTTGACAGTTGTTCTAATATTCGTGACACCAGTGTTTAATGTATTTTGAGGTCTCTATAGTGATGTTAATTTATGGTCAATACCAAAATATGAATATCATGATAAGAAAAATGAATATTATGATATTAGATTTAAAGTTTGTAATTAGAATAAATAAAAATCTTGCCAGGTTTGCTGTTGTGAAATTTGATCTGTAGTTCAGTTTAAGGAGGAATAATACAACATAATGGCTGACTTCCTTTTTGGAACTTAATGAAAATATAGACATCAAGAATATATGTACATGTATATTCCTTTTAAATCTAATTGCCTAGCTGGGTAGCTGAGTAGGTTTATGTGTCAACTCCTGGTCTGTAGATTGTGGATTCGAGTCTGGTAGGGGTTTTGATTTTTTCCCCGTATTACTTTCAACTGAAAATGTATTTTTTAACTATATGAGGTAAATTTAAAACTTCTTGAAATATTATCATACATGTACATATCCTCCACTTTCCATCCATATCAAATTTCTCTGATGTGTTATTCTTCCTTAAACTGAGATAAATGTATGAGCGAGAAAAGAATTAACATCCCTACTGATCAACATCTTCACATGTTAACCCATTGAGCTACAGATCAACATCTTCACATGTTAACCCATTGAGCTACAGATCAACATCTTCACATGTTAACCCATTAAGCTAAAGATCAACATCTTCACATGTTAACCCATTGAGCTACAGATCAACAGCTTCACATGTTAACCCATTAAGCTAAAGATCAACTTCTTCACATGTAAACCATTGAGCTATTTGGCTAGGCAGTATTAGATTTAAAAGGACAAGGGATATATTGTTGATACTTGTTTTTAGTGTATATGTGTTTAGAAAGGCAGTCAACCTTTATGATGTGTTAGAACTCAGGGTCTGTGTCATGGAAATTGTTATTCCTGTAATGTAGGACTAGAATTCAGTGTCTTGTGTCACCTGAATGTGCTTTGAATGAGATCATATTTCTTTTGTTCTCAGCTGGATTTGAGAAGAAAGCAGTTCCATGTTTTGATTGCAGCCATCCATGAATTGGAAAACATTTTAGACGGTAAGATGTCTGATAATTGGTGAATGTTCATGTCATTTAACAGCTCTGAATATTCAGAGCCAAACTCTGCTCTGATGTGAAATATTGGAGGAGACATCAGCAGATGAGGAAGTCTAAAGTCTGTGACTGAAAGGTCTGGTGTGCTTTAAGAGGCATCATGTAGCAGATGTGCAGGAATCGCCTCCTTTTATGAGAGCACGTTAGATACAGGCCTGCAGTGTGACAGCTGATATTATCTATAGTGTACAACATCTTGACACAAATGAAATATGTTAATTTTGAATTTTTTTGTGGGAGGGGTACTTTATCTTTGAAATTGTTCGGAGATTTTATGTTCAGATTGTGATGTGTATTTTATTAATGGAATGATTCACTGACGCCTAGATTATGAAACAGACTGCTGTGTATACCGGTCCCCTGTAATATATGTTATAATGAGAGCACTGCCTGGAAGGAATTTTATTATGTCCTGTATGACGTGTCTGTCTGTCAGTCTGTAAGTTTGAGATGGTCTCTTGTGAGATACTAATATATATGTTATATATAATTAGTATCTCACAAGAGTTCATAGAAAGTAGAAACTGACTATATAAAATAATTTATGAACTCTTCAAGGTGATCAATGGGGAAATCACATTTTCAATAAATTATTGGTTTTATATTTATGTTTTTCATTAGGTAGGGGGTGGGGGTGGGTGGGTATGTACATCAGATCTATACATACTATCCATACTTCAGGTGTCTGTGAACGTTACTACCTTGCTCAAAGGTTTTGACCTTGTGCTTCCATATGACCTTGACTAAACATTGGATTGGCCTTACCATACCATTTGTGTCCTATGAACGTGCATCTCTAGTGTGTAAATGTGCATCTCTAGTGTGTGAACGTGCATCTCTAGTGTGTGAACGTGCATCTCTAGTGTGTAAACATGCACACTCCTTCACATGTATATCCTCTCTAATTACCTAGTAACAGAACCAGGAGTGTAATACAATTACCTAGTAACAGAACCAGGAGTGTAATACATTTATAGCAATATATTTACATTCACTGAATCTTTTCTCTTATATTTCTTTTCAAATTGACATTGCTTTCATCTGCGACAATGAATACACAATTTTGCAAACTTGTTCAATCTGTTTTTTATTCGCCTGTCATTAGACGGGACGTATTATGTTCTGGCGCTGCCCGTGTGTCTGTCCATCGGGGGTCATGTTTTCCAGACTTTTTTCCGTAATTGATGCATGTACAACTTTGAAATTTGGTCACAATACCTCCCTCAAGAATTGTAAGAGTGAGTTTGCATTTCAGCTGGATTGGTCCATCATTGACCTACTTTAGGGCTATAAGTAGGTCAAACAGTTTTCCGGACTTTTTTTCGTTACAGATACAGATATTGCCTTGAAATTTACACATAAGCTTCCTTTCAAAAGAATACAAGTTCAGTTTGCATTTCAGCTGGATTGGTCCATCCTTGACCTAATTTTTGGAAAAAATAGATCAAACAGTTTTCTGTGCTTTTTTTCATTACGGATACAAATATTGCCCTAATACTTAATCAAAGGCTTCCTCTCAGAGGAATGCAAGTTCAGTTTGCATTTTAGCAGGATTGGTCCATCCTTGACCTATTTTTTGGGGAAAATAGGTCAAACGGTTTTCCAGGCTTGTTTTCATTACGGATACAGATATTGTCCTGATATTTAGTCGAAGGCTTTCTCTCAGAGGAATAAAAGTTCAGTTGTTTGCATTTCAGCAGGATTGGTCCATCCTTGACCTACTTTTGGACTAAAAATAGGTCAGACAGTTTTCTGAGCTTTTTTTCATTACGGATACAGATATTGCCCTGATATTTAGTCAAAGGCTTCCTCTCAGATGAAGACAAGTGCAGTTAACATTTCAGCTGGATTGGCACACTACGACCTACAGTACTTTAGGGGTAGAAGTAGGTCAAACAGTTTTCCAGAATTTTTTTTGGTATGGTCACAGATATTGCCCTGAAATTTAATTACAACCTCCCTTTCAGAGAAATACATAATCAGTTTACATTTCAACTTAATTTAATTGGTGCACCATGACCTACTTTAGGGTTAAAAGTAGATCAAATGGTTTCCTGGACCTTTTATCATCATAAATAGATATTGCACCAACATTTTGTCACGTCCTCACTCTCAGTGAAAATTTAAAACATAATCAGTTCACATGTCAGATGGATTGGTGCACCATGACCCACTTTAAGGCTTTTCTATTCAGAATGTGTGTTGTATCAATTCAGAGTGCACAATATGCTTCCAGGTTGAATTTCACTGTCTGACGGGGGTATATTGTACCGTTTGTTGAATTTCACTGTCCGACGGGCGTATATTGTACTGTTTGTTGAATTTCACTGTCCGACGGGCGTATATTGTACCGTTTGTTGAATTTCACTGTCTGACGGGCGTATATTGTACCGTTTGTTGAATTTCACTGTCTGACGGGCGTATATTGTACCGTTTGCGGTACTCTTGTTTTTAGCATCATCTGCCTGTATAATCATTACTAAATATGGAGCATTGCCAAACTTAAAGGTGTATTGGCTGTTCCAAGTAAAGTAACAAAATGGTCAAAGATATGATGTTCTAATGCTTAAATCTAGTCTATATTTTAAAAAATACAGAAAATATATATAAAAACAATAAATGTCGGTCTTTGTTTAATTAATGCAGGTTATGATTTTTTTTTTTGCAATGCTAGCTACCTTCATCACCCAATAAAACAGCAAAGAAGCATTGTATTGTTTAAATGATTAGTTTGAATGTAATAACCTGCATTTCATAGCAACAGAATGATTGTGCATTGTTGTCTGTTGCAGAGGATGAAGCTAAAGAAGGAGGGGCTGAAGAAATGGACACTAACTGAGACATGAACTGGGAGTGTTTACAGAGAGGCAGCGATGTGCAATGAGATGGCCCCGCCCCCATGGAGGTGTAAACTTAGGGCGACTGAAACACCTTACAGAGGGGATTTTATCTGAACACAATTAAAGTGTTGACTATGAGAACCTGTATGTAGGGTGTGAATGGCATCTCATTAAGCATAAATTATCTTCATTTTCTATTGTATTTGATTCCGCATATGTACAGTGTATCTATAACAATTGTATGTTTGAGATCAGGAACATTAAAAATTTAAAAATTCAGCTCACCAGAGTGTTGAGTTTACTTTTACACGATTCGTGGTTCTTTGCTTAGAATTTGTTTTTCGCTCTTCTTTAGCTCACAAGCTGAAATCTCGATTGAGCTTCTCTGATCAAATCTGTCCAATGTCTGTTCATTCCTTCGTAGTCTGTTCACTTTTCACAATTTGAACATCTTCTCAAGAACTATTGTACCAATTTCAACCAAGCTTACCAGGAAGCATCCCTGGGTAAAGAAAGTTTGAGTTTGTTCAAAAGACGGATTTTGTCTTTTTATTTGCTCGTCAAAGGTGACGAATTGGGGTATAGTGTCGTCCGTCTGTCTGGACCATGTAGGCAAAATGCAAAATGAACCGTAAGCTCCAGGATATTACAACTTGGTAAATTTTAACACCTTGATGAGAGGAAGATGCCTATTGTTTTTCCAAGGTCAAGGTTGTAGTATCAGTCAATAGGAAAACTTTGTAGGTAGAATACAGACCAAACTATTGGGACTAGAATATTGCAGCTTGGAACATTTAATCACCATGATGAGAGGAAGATGCCTATTGTTTTTCAAGGCTGTTCTTGTCAGCGCAAAACTCTGAGACCGCTCAACAGAATTTGGTGAAACTTTGTAGTTTTAAAATAAGGACATACTGTGTAGATGTGCATATTCCCAGAAAATTTTGATTCAAAACTTTTTCTGGGAGTTATGCCCCTATTGAACTTAGAATATCGAGCCTGCCTGTCCTGTTCTTGCAGTAATGCATAGCATTACCATTCATTATGTGAGGCATTGTCAAGCAATGTTGGAGCGTGGGGTATGTGAGCTTGCTCATTTCTGCTGTCTTTCATTAAAAGATGACTAATTTAAAACCAAAACTTGTACAAAGGCTCCCTTGGATATTTGTACAATGACGATTCAAGTTCCCAACATAATGGTCCATGACAGAACTTCAAGAGAGGATCAGAGATGTATATAGGAATACAGTATGTAAAGATACTCTAAGACTTTCTTATAATAGTCTTCTCACTAAAGTCTTCCTTTAGTGCAGGTTTAAGTTTATTTGCACAAGAATTACAAGGGAACAATGTGTACAACAGATATGTGAACATCCTTACATAGTTTAGACGGGAGAATGTTTACTTCTTAATCCCTGGGGTCAGGATGGGGCCTCAATAAGTGTTCAGAGTTTCACATAGGAATACATCTGAGGAAGAACCTCGAATTGATATGTAAGAATATCCTCATGTAGTGTACAATCAAACTTGTTCATATCACGACCCCTGGATTCTGGGTGATGTTATGATGGGTGTTTAAAGTTTTATTTATAATACAGATATGGTGTATATGTGTAGTGTTTTGGAACTTGTTTACAGAATGAAGATTCAGGTTTGTTCAAATGACGAATCCTGAGGCCAAAGTGTGTGCACGAGGGTCTAAAGTTGTAAATAAGAATATATAGTGTTCTGTATATACTTAGAGTTATCTTTCTTTATTGATTTTGCCATGTTAGAACTCTTTTGTGTTTTGGGATAGATTTGTTGTATTCAGCCCATCGCTTGCTTAGCAGTTTGAACACTGCTCATTGTTTTACATATAGAAAAATTCCTTTAGAATATTCTTCTCAAGAACAAACACGGACAGAATATTCTTTTGACAAGAAAGCATCCCATTAAAGTGTAGATTCAAAGTTTGTGTACTCCATGACACCTAGGTTTAGGGTAGGGTCCAGGTAGAGGCTTGATTGATTGAATATTGTTTTAACGTCCCCCTCGAGAATCTTTCACTCATATGGAGACGTCACCATTGCCGATGAAGGGCTGCAAAATTTAGGCCCATGTTTCGCCCTTATGGCTTTTGAGCAGGGAGGGATCTTTATCTTGCCACACCTGCTGTGACACGGGACCTCTGGTTTTTTGCGGTCTCATCCGAAAGACCGCCCCATTTAGTCGCCTTCTACGACAAGTAAAGGGGGTACTGAGGACCTATTCTAACACGGATCCCCACGGGACCGGTAGAGGTTTGAAGTGTGCTATTCTCCTATAAGCAATACAAAGTAGATAGTTGGGCAAACACGGACCCTGGACACACCAGGGGTGGGATCAGGTGCATAGGAGGAGTAAGCATCTGCTGTCGACCGGTCATCACCCGACGTGAGCCCTATATCTTGATCAGGTAAACGGAGCTATCCGTAGTCAAAATAGCGTATACCAAAAACGGCCTAACAATCGGTATGCAACACGTCAGACAGCAATTGACCCAATGATGGGTTGTATTGGCAAACTAGATTGTTATAACGACCATAGACTAAAGCGAAATGCCGACTCCAGACGAGACTGTTGAAACCCACACACCATCAACCCGTTTGTCAGTAGCCTGCCTCGAATTCAAAAACTGATCATAAGCGGAACATGCTCTTGCGTATCGAACACCATATGCAGGTGATAATGGAATATTGCTACATTAATATGGGAAGTTGGCTATGGAGAAGCCAAAACCATCCTGTTTATCATAAAGTTGAGTTGTCAGTTTGCCGTTAATATCTACTTTCAATAAAATATCTAAGTATGAAGCAGAAGTGGACGACTCCGTGGTGTCTTTTATTTCGAGTTCACAGGGATATATCGAATCAGTATATGAATGAAAATTATTGTTAATAGATAAAACGCCGTCGATATATCTAAATATCGCAATTTGAAGGCCACAGCAAGATATTTTTCTTCTCGGGTAGAAATTTTTGAAAGGTATATTCGTAGAGAATGTAAATACAAAAATATGAAAGCTTTAGCTTTAAAGGGTCAAGATATATTTTTAACAAATTTTCCTATGTGTCAGCATATATCACTTGCTCCCCCCCCCCCCCCCCCCCCCCCATCATGATTTGCACAAACTTATATCTACTCTTGTGTCAGGAACCTGCCATTAAAATTTGAACTTGTCTGACCCAGTAGATTTTGAATTTTTTTAAAAATAAGACTTTGATCCCCATATTGTGGCCCCACCCTACCTCCGGGGGGCCATGATTTTAATAAACCTGAATCTGCACTATGTCAGGAACCTTTCATTTAAATCTAAACTTCATTTTCTGGGCATGTGGTTCTTGAGATAGATTGATTGACTGTATCTTGCTTAACGTCCCTCTTGAGAAGTTTTTACTTATATGGTCTCTTGAGAAGTTTTCACTTATATTGTCTCCAAGACCGGTGAAGGGCTTCAAATTCAGGCATATACTCGGCGCTTACGACCATTGAGCAGCGAGGGTTCTTTAGCGTGCTACACCAACTGTGACAAGGGACATCCGTTTTTAAGGTCATCTCCGAGAACCTGTGACATTCACACCTGATGTCGAATGTTTTGGCAATGGAATATCATCACCTGTTTTAACGACTTAGGTCTGTCGCGGCCGGGATCCGAACCCTGACCTTCCGCATGCAGGGAACGCTCTACCTTTAAGACCACCGCAGGGTTGGTTCTTGAGAAGATTTCCCCTATATACTCGCATGCAAAACATTGATCCCCCACTTTGGTCTCATTATATATTTGTATGCAAAACTTTGGTCTCTTATTGTGGCCGCATCCTGCCCCTGGGGACCATGATTTTAACAAATTTATAAAGCTGCACAATGTCAGGAAGCTGCCATGTAAATTTGACCTTTTCTGGCACAATGGTTCTTGAGAAGATTTTTTTAAAGATATTCCCTATTTATTTGCATGTGAAATTTTGATCACCCATTGTGGTCTCACACTACCCACGGTGGCCATAATTTTAACAATCTTGATTCTGCACTATGTCAGGAAGCTTTGAAGTAAATTTTAACTATTTTGGCCCAGTGGTTTTTGAGGAGAGTTTTAAAGGTTACTCCCATATACATGTATTTGCATTTAAAACTTTAATTCCCTATAGTGGCCCTACCCTACCCCCCTCCCCACCGTGGGGGGGGGGGGGGGGGGGGGGGGGGGGGGGGGGGGGGGGGGGGGGCATGATTTTAATATATTTGAATCTGCACTATGTTAGGAAGCTTTCATATAAATTCGAACTTTTCTGGCCCCATTGGTTCTTGAGATTTTTAATTGACCTTACCCTATTTTTAGAATTCACAACTCTTGCTCCCGTCATCATTTCTATTATAAATAATTTAAGTCACTTGAGAGTGGTTTCTTAACAACATCTTTCAAAGGGGTTATTGTGACACCACTTCTGAAGAAGGCTTCACTCGACCCTGACATACCAAAGAACTACCGGCCAGTGTCTAACCTTGCATATCTATCCAAATTGATTGAGAAGGTTGTAGCAGCACAGATACAAACCTACCTCAGTGAGAATAATCTACTAGAGCCATTTCAAAGTGCTTACCGTCAGGGACATAGTACTGAGACGGCAATTCACAACGATGTGGAGTTGACGCTTTAAAATATAAATTTATTATTATTATTTTGCATTTTCGTGACTATCTCCCCTTTGAAGGGGACATGATCCTTCATTTGAACAAACTTGAATCCCCTTCAACCCAGGATGATTTGTACCGAGTTTGATTGAAATTGGCCCAGTGGTTCTGGAAGTTAAAAGTTTACGGGCAGACAGATAGCGACGACAGACAAAAGGCGATCAGAATAGCTCACTTGAACTTTCAGCTAAGGTGAGCTAACAACCAGGGCTCTCCATCGACGTTTTTACTGTGCGGCTCCGACACAGTACAATGTTTCTCCCGAAACAGTAAAAAAAAAAACATTAACAAACACGCCAGTAAGATCTGCGCCGATCGTGAACGAAACTAAGGCAACGATTGATTGATGGTATCTTGCTTAACGTCTCGTTAGAGAATTTTTCACTCTTTTGGAGACGTCACCAAGACCGGTGAAGGGCTTCAAATTTAGGCTTATGCTCGGCGCTTACGGTCATTGAGCAGTGAGGGTTCTTTAGCGTGTAACGCCTACTGTGATACGGGTCATCCGTTTTTAAGGTCATCTCCGAACATTCACACCTAATGCCGAACGTTTGGCGAGAACGAAGTTTTATTGTTTACTACTACACTTGCTCAAGTCTCTGTTGTTTTCATAACTTTATCACCAGAAGTCCAAATATCTACTCTCTACCATACTTAAATGTCACCAAACATGTTTGGCATTATTAAAAAGCATTAAAGAGAACACTGATTGACTGATTATTAAACATAGAGACTTGAGCAAGTCTATAGTTTACAACGTCAGAGCGGACTTGAGTACGATTGTGTTATGATAGTCATGTGTATAGTTCATTTCCCGATATAAACTCTCATTAATGATTGATGTAAACTGATAAGCTGTATAGCTTAAAAGTTAATAAAGAATTGAAACTGAATAGTGGGGGACAGTGATGTCGATCCATGTCTCAGAGTGGTGATATTACGTCATTGAGTACAGCTCCCTCGATACTAGGTGTGAATGGAACAGTGCATGGTTCTAGCCACTTAATTTTGAATATAGTTAAGTTAAATCATTAATATTCACAGCAGCTTTGCATGTGGAAAAACCCAAGACCAAGATTGATGAGTATATATATTGTGTAAACCATTGAAGTGTTTAATAATTTCTGTGGTTTGTTGCTGTTGTTTTTTGTTTGTCTGCCCCCCCCCCCCCCCCCCCCTTGTTGTTAATAATATAATATATGATACAGTATCAAAAACAGAGAGGGTTGTGACGTACTATTTTCTGAATGTCATGAAACGCTTCGCGTGCAGTCTGCAACACGGTAAAATGTGAAGTGATGGAGAACCCTGCTAAAACATTCTTTGAAAAGAGTAGGCTACTATGTATAAAATTAATATGAAGCATATTATTCCCACAGAGAAGAATCAAGTTTACACCATGTTTTAAGATGGGGTCACAAGAGGGGGGGGGGGGGGGGTTAATTATGATTTACCAGGTTTGGATAGGAAACTGTCAATCTGATTAAGATAAGACCTTTGATCCACTCCCGATTTCATGTCACTATGCATTCAAATTGGGAGCTGGTTAAATGTCCGATTTTGATCAGATTAGGAAACATGGGTTCACATGCTCAAAGGCCATAGTAATATTTTCTATCCTATATTTGGAGAATCATTTGCTTAATTGAAAGGTCAAACTTGATTTTGAGGCCACGTGGTCAAATGCTTGACATAGGACGATACTCAACATCTTGAGAACCCTTATTCTGACAGATATCAAACTTGGTACACTGTAAGGAGTAGACGAACCCTATTGATTTTAGGTTCACATTGTCAAACTAGACATAGTAAGGCCAAGTAAAATTAATTAGTAGATTATCATTCCTGCCCGCCCCTCGAAAATCGCCCCGCCCCAATTTTTTTTTATTTTTCAAATTTACGATTTCCGGATATTTTTATGTCCAGTCCGGTATCGTAAACGTACTTTTGTTTCACTTTGCCTTTTAGAAACCCAAATACACATGTAATTATGATTTATAAAGCCTTTTCTCAATGAGAGAAGGCATTTTCGAGGTCAAGAATACCATGGCGAAAAATAAAAAATAAAATCCTCCCACCCGCCCCATTTTTTTGTGAAGTTTGAATGATAATCTACTAATTAATTTTACTTGGCCTAATATGTCTCTTATAATTTGAGAATCATTTGCTTGATTGACATTAAACTTGGTACACTGGTACATTCTACTGATTTTGAAGTCACATGATCACGGGTCAATACACTCTGGACTGGGAAGATACTACTGTCCACTCAATATCATAAATTGTTTTCCTACTACTATCAATCAAATGATACAGGTGTATAACCCTGATAATTTTGCACCACAGGGGGCATACGTGTTTCTGAAACGCTTCTTAGCTCACTAAACAAGGTTTAAATCTTAGTACGTTTTTTTTTTAAATGCTAACCTTTATAGAATATTGAAATTTACTGACATACTGTACATTCAAGCAAACATTTAGACCAATTTTACTTCACTTTGATTAACCCAATAATTTCTAAATGAATTATTACCCTTTCTTTAATTCTTTTGGGCAACTAGAGAGTCTGTGTTACTGTGAATTAGATTGGAGAGTCTGTGTTGCTGTGAATGTTTGATAGCAGAATCTGTGAATGTTTGATTGCTGAGTCTGTGTTGCTGTGAATGTTTGATTGGGGAGTCCGTGTTGCTGTGAATGCTTGATTGCTGAGTCTGTGTTGCTGTGAATGTTTGATTGCTGAGTCTGTGTTGCTGTGAATGTTTGATTGTTGAGTCTGTGTTGCTATGAATGTTTGATTGCGGAGTCTGTATTGCTGTGAATGCTCGATTCCTAAGTCGTGTTGCACATCATTCGACATGAAGTCCAAATCAACACTACTGATTATTTAGTCACTTCAATCCTCAGTGCATTAACCAATCAAAATGCTCGATACACAACACTACTGATTATTTAGTCACTTCAATCCTCAGTGCATTAACCAATCAAAATGCTCGATACACAACACTACTGATTATTTAGTCACTTCAATCCTCAGTGCATTAACCAATCAAAATGCTCGATACACAACACTTTCTATACAATGTTGTTTTAATAAGCAACAACTTAGAAAAAAAATCTCAAGCACATGGGATTCTTCTGAAACACAAATCTGATATAAAATGATGAAGAAAGGACATTTGACTTGACGTAATTTTTAATGTTGGGTGTTTGCCTCTCTTCATTTACACAATGTTTCACAAACTCATTCAAAATTACATCTCATACAAAACACTTCAAACTTGTTCCACTGAATGTAACAGTTCGAAGTTTCCAATCAGAATGATCACTCATCATTAGAACAGTCGCTACGATTATGTAAAAGTACGCATTGTGGCATAAATCATTTACTGTACATTTAGATTATTCTATTTCATTACCTTTTTTTTTTATCATTCTACTCTTTTATGCAACAAAAAAAAAAAAAAAAAAAAAGAAAAAGAAAAAACCAAACCCCTTATAAAAAAGAAAAGATAAATAAATAAAAACAATAACAAAAACCCCTGCTAAATTTAAAAAAAACAACTGCACTTCCAACTGTAGATGTATTTCACCTTATTTTCACAAATGAGTGATTAGTGCCAGAATATTTACTTCTACATTTTACAGACCACAGGGAAAGACTATCATTCAAAAATGCACAAAATGGCATCATTCACTATCTAACTAATGTGTCACAAATGACAGTTTGGTTTTGTTTCAATTTCGTTTTTTTTAAGTCTTTCAAATGTGGTATTGTCTTCAGTCATTCATATAGAATTTTTTTTGCATTTCAGTAATAGCAATGCACTTTAAAAATATGCAGCAATACTATTTGCAATCATAACTAATCTTGCAATGAAAATTATAAACTACATGTACAATATATCTTTGTAAAAATTGAACTTGACTGATATTAAACTAATTATAAAATACATATAAACGTACATCTCTCGTGTACAACGGAAATCAATAAACATTGAAAACAAAACTCTTATTTACACAAGAAAAATGTACAATAAATAAAAACAACAGACCTACATGTAAACAAAACATATGGTGAAATTGACAATTCTCATGAAAACATTGCACTCCAAAATGATCAACACCCAAAACTGTACACTAACGACCAGCTGATGCACATTATAAAACGATGTCATTAAATGGTGATGCTGATGAAGAATGACATCTTGTGCACCTCACTACTTAGGATTCATATGAAATTCAATGTGAAATACAAAGGTCAGAACATGACATGAGTTTTGTAAAATGAAGATTCACAGCAGAACCTTTTGTTGGAAATTTAATCCGTTGAGGCAAGCAATTAATGTCTCTCTCCTTCTCTGTGTAGAGTTTCTGTACACAAGAAGACAGATGCACAAACACTTTAGACAGCTTGACAAGATACACACAATAGTTCAAAGGTCACGTTTCATCTGCTGTTTGTTCATTGGTCTCTTCTGTCACTGGTTCGCTTTCTTCCACGCTGGACATGCTTACTGTCACAGGTGATTCCAACTGGGTCATCATCCCGTCCATGATATCTGCCACGATGACTGAATGGGAGGGGGCTTCCCCACTGACTTTCTGACCGAGGTCATCGCTACTGTCCTCATCCTCCTCCTCTTCCTCCTCCTCAAGAGGAACCTGTTCCTCCTCAATCAAGTCCTCACTAGATATCACAGAACTCACCAGGTCTTCATTCTCAATCACTGACAACTTCACACCCCTCTCTGACAATTTACCTGCAAGAGACTTTTGAGAGCAGAATTCCTGAATTTTGATGGGTGACTGAGTTCGAACTATTTTTTGAGGGCCACTGTTTGTTTTCTCTTGGGGACTGAGTTCCACCTCGGATACAGACGGAAGGTCTGCCTCGCGAGTCGTCATCAGCCCTGACGATGTACTGATGGTAATGTTTTCTCTAAGGCTGTTCCGCACCACTTCTTCTGCCGTTACCGAGCTGTGTAGATAAGCGAGCGAGCTGTCCTGGTTTTTACACTTGAAGCACTCGTATTCTTCATCCTCTGTCACCTCGTCTGCCCCGAGTCCGACACACAGAAGGTGATACCATTCCTCACAACGGTCGCACTGCACCCAGTTCACCTCCTCCCCTACAGTAAAACATCATGCATCAAAATCAAAAGATCATTTCATTTACCTTGTATAACTTCTTAAATCATAACACGTTTAACTGACAATGCCGATGTGAATTTTAACGGCATATCGACTAAAATACTGACCCGTGGGCTTCAGACATTTGATGGCAGCACAGTTATCATCATCATTATCATCATCTCCATCATCTTCCATCATCACCAAACACTCTTTCTCTTTCTTCTTCCTTGGCTTTCGTTTCTTCTTCTCTACTTCCTCTGTCCCACTTTCTTTTTTCACTTTCACTTTCTTTTTCTTGGGTTTTTCTAGTTTCTTGAGTTTCTCTGTGTTAATGTCTACCAATAGTTTTATCTTCTCTATGTCTGACACTGTGGATTCCGACATAACTGTCATCAAAATAAGAAAGAAATAGATGATAACAGGTTTTGGGATTATTCTTTCATTTATGACAATACTTTAGTTAGAGACCTGATTGGAGCATCACGTTAATTCAATATATTACAAAGTACACAGTAAAAATTAACAATTATTTTATCTTATTTCAATATTTACTATGTGCTCTGTAATGTATAGTCCATCAATATGTTTAATAATAGACTGGGAAATCATTAGTGCACAGCTGTATTTCTTAATATATCAGACTCAGACTGAACTACAATTCTGAGTTGACCTTTTGTTTTAGAATGGGATCATAATACAACCGTCTAGATGTGTAACAGTCTTATTGAACCACACAGTCATTAGATGACCGTCTAGATGAGAACCACACAGTCATTAGATGACTGTCTAGACGTGTAACAGTCTTATTGAACCACACAGTCATTAGATGACCGTCTAGACGTGAACCACACAGTCATTAGATGACCGTCTAGATGTGAACCACACAGTCATTAGATGACCGTCTAGACGTGAACCAGTCATTAGATGACCGTCTAGATGTGAAACATACAGTCATTAGATGACCGTCTAGATGTGAAACACACAGTCATTAGATGACCGTCTAGACGTGTAACAGTCTTATTGAACCACACAGTCATTAGATGACTGTCTAGATGAGAACCACACAGTCATTAGATGACCGTCTAGATGTGAAACATACAGTCATTAGATGACCGTCTAGATGAGAACCACACAGTCATTAGATGACTGTCTAGATGAGAACCACACAGTCATTAGATGACCGTCTAGATGTGAAACATACAGTCATTAGATGACCGTCTAGATGAGAACCACACAGTCATTAGATGACTGTCTAGATGAGAACCACACAGTCATTAGATGACCGTCTAGATGTGTAATAGTCTTATTGAACCACACAGTCATTAGATGACCGTCTCGCTCCAGTAGACTGAGTTAATCTCCGCTACAGATAGATGACAATCACCACAGTTCTCAAAAAGAACCATGGCTGTCCTGAGCAGTCAAGCATGTCCCACCTAGCAGTGACTTATCATTTTACCAGTACCTTACTCTGATCTTTCTGGAGTACGAGTGACTTACTCTGATCTTTCTGGAGTACGAGTGACTTACTCTGATCTTTCTGGAGTACGAGTAACTTACTCTGATCTTTCTGGAGTATGAGTCACTTACTCTGATCTTTCTGGAGTACGAGTCACTTACTCTGATCTTTCTGGAGTACGAGTCACTTACTCTTCTTCATTAGATGACCGTCTAGATGTGAACCACACAGTCATTAGATGACCGTCTAGATGTGAACCACAGTCATTAGATGACCATCTAGATGTGTAACAGTCTTATTGAACCACACAGTCATTAGATGACCGTCTAGATGAGAACCACACAGTCTTTAGATGACCATCTAGATGTGTAACAGTCTTATTAAACCACACAGTCATTAGATGACCGTCTAGATGTGAACCACACAGTCATTAGATAACCGTCTAGATGTGTAACAGTCTTATTGAACCACAGTCATTAGATGACCGTCTAGATGAGAACCACACAGTCATTAGATGACCGTCTAGATGTGTAACAGTCTTATTGAACCACACAGTCATTAGATGACCGTCTAGACGTGTAACAGTCTTATTGAACCACACAGTCATTAGAAGACCATCTAGATGTGTAACAGTCTTATTGAACCACACAGTCATTAGGTGACCGTCTAGACGTGTAACAGTCTTATTGAACCACACAGTCATTAGATGACCGTCTAGATGTGTAACAGTCTTATTGAACCACACAGTCATTAGGTGACCGTCTAGACGTGTAACAGTCTTATTGAACCACACAGTCATTAGATGACCGTCTCGCTCCAGTAGACTGAGTTAATCTCCGCTACAGATAGATGACAATCACCACTGTTCTCAAAAAGAACCATGGCTGTCCTGAGCAGTCAAGCATGTCCCACCTAGTAGTGACTTATCATTTTACCAGTACCTTACTCTGATCTTTCTGGAGTACGAGTCACTTACTCTGATCTTTCTGGAGTACGAGTCATTTACTCTGATCTTTCTGGAGTACGAGTCACTTACTCTGATCTTTCTGGAGTACGAGTCACTTACTCTGATCTTTCTGGAGTACGAGTCACTTACTCTGATCTTTCTGAAGTACGAGTCACTTACTCTGATCTTTCTGGAGTACGAGTTACTTACTCTGATCTTTCTGTAATACAAGTAACTTACTCTGATCTTTCTGGAGTACAAGTGACTTACTCTTCTTCATTAGATGACCGTCTAGATGTGAACCACACAGTCATTAGAGGACCGTCTAGATGTGTAACAGTCTTATTGAACCACACAGTCATTAGATGACCGTCTAGATGAGAACCACACAGTCATTAGATGACCGTCCAGATGTATAACAGTCTTATTGAACCATACAGTCATTAGATGACTGTCTAGATGAGAACCACACAGTCATTAGATGACCGTCTAGACGTGTAACAGTCTTATTGAACCACACAGTCATTAGATGACTGTCTAGATGTGTAACAGTCTTATTGAACCACACAGTCATTAGATGACCGTCTAGATGTGTAACAGTCTTATTGAACCACACAGTCATTAGATGACCGTCTCGCTCCAGTAGACTGAGTTAATCTCTGCTACAGATAGATGACAATCACCACAGTTCTCAAAAAGAACCATGGCTGTCCTGAGCAGTCAAGCATGTCCCACCTAGTAGTGACTTATCATTTTACCAGTACATTACTCTGATCTTTCTGAAGTACGAGTCACTTACTCTGATCTTTCTGGAGTACGAGTCACTTACTCTGATCTTTCTGAAGTACGAGTGATTTACTCTGATCTTTCTGGAGTACGAGTCACTTACTCTGATCTTTCTGAAGTACGAGTCACTTACTCTGATCTTTCTGGAGTACGAGTGACTTACTCTTCTTCATTAGATGACCGTCTAGATGTGAACCACACAGTCATTAGATGACCGTCTAGATGTGAACCACACAGTCATTAGATGACCGTCTAGATGTGTAACAGTCTTATTGAACCACACAGTCATTAGATGATCGTCTAGATGTGAACCACACAGTCATTAGATGACCGTCTAGATATGTAACAGTCTTATTGAACCACACAGTCATTAGATGACTGTCTAGATGTGAACCACAGTCATTAGATGACCGTCCAGATGTGTAACAGTCTTATTGAACCACACAGTCATTAGATGACCGTCTAGACGTGTAACAGTCTTATTGAACCACACAGTCATTAGATGACCGTCTAGACGTGTAACAGTCTTATTGAACCACACAGTCATTAAATGACCGTCTCGCTCCAGTAGACTGAGTTAATCTCTGCTACAGATAGATGACAATCACCACAGTTCTCAAAAAGAACCATGGCTGTCCTGAGCAGTCAAGCATGTCCCACCTAGTAGTGACTTATTATTTTACCAGTACCTTACTCTGATCTTTCTGAAGTACGAGTCATTTACTCTGATCTTTCTGAAGTACGAGTCACTTACTCTGATCTTTCTGGAGTACGAGTCACTTACTCTGATCTTTCTGGAGTATATGTAACTTACTCTGATCTTTCTGGAGTTCGAATTCCTTCAGCAGCTTCTTCTCCTTCTCTCCTTTCTCTTTTTTGATCTTGACCTTTTTTGCTTTCTCCACCCCTTCGGATCCTTCCCTCATTTTCTTTGGTTTTGATAGATCTGCTCCCTCCTCAGTTTTCTTGCGTTTTTTCTTCTTCTTCTCCGGATCCTTTTCTTTCTTGAATTTCACAACCATTTTCTCTCTTTCAAAGTTCTCTTTTGGCACAATGTTTTCAGGACCCTGTTAAGAAGAAAACGATATCCAATACTTTGTTGCATTAAAAAATAAAGTGCACCGCCACGGCACATGATACGCCCGTCACATATTGTTAACATGAACATATCACCATGAAGAGATAGGTATGCATGGAACCAAATGTCAACCTTCCTTTAAGAATCTTACCCACTTTATGGCCTCATGTGACATTGCTTCAAATATTGATAATGTAAGCTTAATGATTTTTAAAAGGATATAAAAACATTTTCCCAAATGGTTTCAATGAAATGATTAAAGTGCAAGATAGCCCTTTATCCAAGCAAACAACTTGTACAATAAATGGGAGTACTCAAAAAGGTTGATTTATTCAACATATCAAAAAATACATATATCAGTATCTGCCTTTGTCAAATCTTCAAGTATAGAAGTAAAATATGCATGGTGATGTCAATATAAATAAATATAGATTAAAAACGGTTATTTCAAACACTGGTGCATCTCCTATGGTGTAGTTATTAATTAGAAAAAAATAATACATCATATATTTCTCAACTGGTTGTGTTAGACTTGAGAAATGCACATCTGCAGCTTTGCTCATTGTATTTTAAGGAATGAAGAACAATGCACAGCGTAATAAAACATCAAATATTAGTCATTATGTTTATTCTTAGACTGTAAAACTGTCATCTTAGTGAGACATGACAATCTGCACCTTGTTGTTGAGATATAAAATAAAAATATATTTTACAATATCATATTAATTCTTAAACGTTATACCAAATTAACTTTCAAAGTAATGGCTACCAATTAGAACTGTTCTAAAATTTGACAGATCAATTAGAAGGCCAGATTCCTCTGCCCAATTCCCGATTGCAAGAGATATAGATAGCACCTCCTTGATCAGATTGCTGTAACAGAAATCTTCTAAACTCATTAATTAATCTGTAATTTGACAGAATGCAATTTTTCTGTTAGCAAAATGCCTCCTGAATTGCTTGATAATTACACCCATGGGACAAGGGAAATTTCTCTTGTTACTGACACAAAAGAAATAATTTGTTTGTTATATACTGCTGTATAGTACAGTGTATATAATGAAGAATGTGTAGTTTCTTGAATTAACAATTTTTAATATGGTTATTGCAATACTATTTCATCTGTTCAGGTTTACACAAATGCCCAATCTGCAGCTTTGTTCATTGTATATCTTTTTTCTGAACAATGCCACAGCCATAACAAAACATCAAAATACTAATCATTAAAATAGGCCTTTATACATATTGCAACCATTTGTTGTCTTAGTGAGAAATGATACTCTGCATATAGGTTGCTGAGAAAAAAAATTAAAAATTATATAGTACAATGTCAAATTAATTTTGAAAATAAAGACTAACCACAACAAACAAATTCACTTTCACAAATAATTTCTGGTATATCTGCAATTAAGAGGCTAAGATCTCTCTGCCCAATTCCCTAGAGATAAAGATAACACCTGCTTGATCATGTTGATCAGAGATGTTCTACACAAAACTCATTAATTAGTCTTGTCAAAATGCCCTTTGCATGCTACTCCCATGGGACAAGTGGAATTTCTCATGTTATTGTTAGAATCAAAGGAAACTTTACATAGGCTAAAAAAAGCTGTACAGTAGATCATAAAAAAAATATGTGTTTTCTTGATGTAACATTTTTGAATGAGGTTTTCTACAAAACTCTTATATGAGTAGGGATTGTACCAATTATAACATACTTTTTTCAAAAAATAACTTCAACTAAATGTCACAGTGACCTTAAAGTACAGTGCGACACACCTTCTACCTAAGATGCATAAGTTGACCAAGTTTCATGATTCTAGATCAAATAGTTTTCAAGTTATGAGCCGGACAGGGTTTTACCATATTTGGCCATATCTTCTTAATTAAAAGTCACAGCGACCTGGTTTTAATGTGCGACACACCTTCTACCCAAGATGTATCAACTGACAAAGTTTGATTATTCTAGGCCTTATAGTATTTAAGTTATGAGCCGGACACGAAAAAGCTAACAGACGGACGGACAGACGGACGGACATGAAGGCCATAACATAATACGGCCCGTCTTAAGACGGGCGTATAAAAAGAAGCCTTATCTTCTGACAAAGTTTGTCTGTGTTCTCAAAACACACACAACATTCATTCATGATGCATGCACACAATGTAAATACAGAATGTTTTACTAGACTTCTCGTTGGATTGGTTTTATGAGCGGTAAGAAGATAGTCACTTGTGTGCTTCAGACTGCATGTATTTCTTATTCCTAACAAGTACCAGAACCTGCATATTGTCCTTCCACGAGATACACTGCAGACGGAAGGAACTGAATAACAACTCAATCTGACTGAAATTGTATCAATTAGATTTAATTCTGCATTAAATTGATTAAAGTCTGCATCAATTTCACCTAGTCTATCAGTTCTACTTCCTCAGTTTTCCTTAGTCTGTAATTTGTTAAAGTCTGTATCAATTTGACTGAAAAGTCTGCTTCAGTGTTACTTTTAGGTTACTTTGGCGTTACTTTTAGGTTACTTTGGCGTTACTTTTAGGTTACTTTGGTGTTACTTTTAGGTTACTTCAGTGTTACTTTTAGGTTACTTCAGCATTACTTTTAGGTTACTTTTAGGTTATTTCAGCGTTACTTTTAGGTTACTTCAGCGTTACTTTTAGGTTACTTCAGTGTTACTTTTTAGGTTACTTCAGCGTTACTTTTAGGTTACTTCAGTACTACTTTTAGGTTACTTTTAAGTTACTTTTAAATCAAGAGTGTACAATTCAGTCTACATCAATTTAACTTTGTCTGAAAATTAGATTTAATTTTACATCAACTTTACTTAGACTATTAATTAGATTTAAATCTACATCAACTTTACTTAGACTATTAACTAGATTTAAATCTACATCAATTTAACTAAAGTCTATCAATTAGATTTAAATCTACATCAATTTAACTAAAGTCTATCAATTAGATTTAAATCTACACCAATTTACCCGAGTCTATCGATTAGATTTAAATCTACATCAATTTAACTAAAGTCTATCAATTTGGATTTAAATTTACATAAATTTTATCAATTAGATTTAAATTTAAATCAATTTAAGTAAAGTCTATAGATTAGATTTAAATTTACATCAATTTAACTAGCAAGTTTATCAATTAGATTTAAATCTACAATTCATATTTAGTCTGTGTCAGTTTGACATACAGTAAACATACTTTTTTCCCAATAATTCAGTGAAATAGCTATATCTGTTTAATCCACTGGTAAAAAATTACATGGATTTCTTGGATTGAATTTGTATGTGTAAAATGTACTTTAAGTACACTGGGACAAATATCTGCTCAAAGTTAATACCTGTGTACATAGCGTAAATTAATCCCATGCACAAAAAAGTATTAAATCAATTTTAATTTAAAGCTGTATGGTCCGAATTACAATATTTTTTCACATCTTGTAAAAACGCTATTAAATCATCGCACGTATGTAGTTATGAGACTGTACGACATATCATAAATTATTTCTCCTGTTTTAACCCAAATAATTGATTTTAAATCGATGTTTACAAATAACTGCGTCACCCTGCCATTTCAAGTGACAGTCACGTGACCAGTTCAAACTTTCAGATCATCGGTGGTCTTATCTGTATAGAGCTGTGTATTTTGTTATAACAGTACCGTACCATAAGTTTAATAGAAATAAAAATATCAAATACCTCTTAGTAATTCGTTGTTTTACGCTCTTTCAGCCTTAAAACTAGACAGTTGCGTATGAGTTAATATATCATGTTGGGATTCCCCTGACGCGCGTGGGTTTATTTATAGACATCTATTATGGGGTGATTTAAATATGTAGCCACTATATTTACTTTCTAAATAATATTCGCACTGTTTTCTTTTACATGCAGATGTTTTTAAGCATGTAATTAAGGGAAAGTTAATAACTTTATAAAGTAATTAATCTGCTCTAAAGTAATTATGTACAAAAATAATACATGAACATCGAGTCATACAGCTTTAAGTTTACGTGATACTAATAATTAAGAAGGAAAGTGCAAGAGAGGCAGACCTAAAGAAACATGGAAAACAGCAGACAGAGAGAAATGAAATAGATTGAAGACCTGGACAGAGGCAAGCAGATAGCAGAACAAAGGACAGAATGGAGAGGAATTCTTTCTGGCCCTATTCTCCAGAGAAGGAAATAAACCAAGTTTATCTAAAATATGTTTATAAATATGACCCAAGTCTTATATTCCCCTCATGTAATTGACATACCCCAACAGAAACAGTTTTATGAGTGATACCTTGTCCCCTATGTCTATGTCTAGGAGTTTCCCTTCCCCCCGGGGCTGACACGCCTGTAGGATTCTCCAGATGTGCTGGGTTTCATCCAGGGACACTTCCAACAGATCCCCCTCCATCATCAGTTCCTCCAGCTGCTTTTTAGCCGTGGTGGAGAGTTCCAGGACTGGGGCCTCTAGTCCTGACCGAGCCACCAGGGGGGACTTCCTCTGGTGTTTTCTGGGGGAAGCATCTACAATACAGGTGTTATAATTACCTCAACTTCACGATCAACACCACTAAAGTATTCATACAGTATGTGAAATGTATCGGAAAAAAAACTTTAGGAGGCATACTACATTGTCATAATGGCAGACTTCGTTTTAAAATGCAAATGAAAATACAAATATCAGCAATATTTGTATACTCTTTTAAAATTTGATTGCCTAGCTTCATAGCTCAGTCGGTTAACATGCCCACTGCTGATCTACACAGGTTCAAGTCCAGCGAGGGTTTTAAACTTTTTTCTGATTAATTTCAAATAAAACTGCATTTTTTGACCGAATAAAATAAATTTTAAAGTTTTTGATTTTAAAATATTGTTGTACATATCCCTCACTTTTCATCCATATCAAATTCCTCTGTAGTATTCCTCCTTAACTAGTAGTAATCTTGTAAACATCAATTAGTGTATACTGCAATGTTTCTCGATTCATTTTAAATCATTCACTATACATCATACAGAGCACATCAGTGAATGGAACAAGAGTTTTGCTTGCGAGGTCCAATGCACATACATGTACACAGTATCACTTTGCTGCAGACAGCTTAAGAAATTAAAAAAAAATTCATAAACGCATCTGAATTTAACATAAAAATTTCTCCTAGTAGTTTTAAGCAGATTGCATTTATGTTTAAATGTACGGGATTCCACTTACTGGACCCTCCCTTTGAGGCTGAGGAGTAGGCATGCTCGGACATCCCACTGTGGTTGGTGCTTGCAATCTCAATCTCCATCTGTATATCCTCTGAGTTTTGTTCCGGTGACATGGGCGGTGACAATGAGTTTTCCAAATCCAGAAATCCTGACTCCATCTGCTTCCCATTTACCACTGCAGAAGTTCCACCAAATGCACTCTGGGTAACGCTGGCAAGATGTCCCTGCAGTTCTGGATTATTAGCCGCCTTCATCAACTCCGCATTGATGATTTTCTCCGTCTTCTCCCGCGCTGCCTGCTCGACCATTCTCTGGCTCAATACGCTGAGTTTGGCGAGAGCTGAGGCCAATTCACTGGTGGTCAGTGCCTGGCGAGCTCGATCCTGCCAGGCCATAGCGCGCTCGGTCAAGCACTGCAAGGCCTCACCCTCTGGCAGACGGACGGGGAGTTTCTGAAGGGACACTAGGAGAGACAGAATGGTCTCCAGACGTGGTCGCCGTGACCGCAGACAGAGAGGACAGAGAAATTTGAGATCCTTTGCTGCCTGTACTGCGGCAGCCTGCTGAGATTTGTTCTTAAGGTTAGCTGACTTTGGTAATGGGACACAAGTTCCTACAGGAAAAATATCCAACATTTAATAAAACAGGAAAAACATCCAACGTTTAATAGAACAGGAAAAACATCCAACGTTTAATAATACAGGAAAAATATCCAACATTTACCCCCCCCCCCTCTAAATGTCTACATGTACAATGTATGCTCGTTTTTCAGCTGAAATATCTTTTGACAGTTCTTCAATATACAAGTACCACCCATTTCTAGTCAATATTTGCATTCAGACAATATGCATGCATGATATGCCTGTATGTCTACACACAAATTTAAAATAAACAAAACACAATACTTCTGTAACACACTGCTTGAACCGTGTCTGTACGAGATCAGATCACGGCTTGATTAAGTTGTCTCAATTTCTGCTGTTTATAGAGAACAATACACATAATTATGTATCTCTCAATCAAAAAGCAAACAGCAGTTTCTAACCAAACCTAAACTTTTACAATTTCCATTGCTGCACACCAACTTTAATTTGTAAACAACAAATTTCAGCCAGATTTGTACGTGCTCATACAATCTTAATTAGGTATAATCCTTTCTTGATGTTACAATACAAGATTTATGTGCAACATTAATCAGAAATTTAATTTGTCTTTGACAAAGCCCAATACACTGTGAATCTCCATTTTTGATTTGATCCTAATTCCAGAATTGTTATTATTATCCTCATCATCCTAATGGATATTCTGTATGCATGATCGAGAAGTGGGAGCTATGTCTTATATTCAAATCCATTGTCGCAAACCACACCCACTGTCTCGGTTCACACGATTACATAACCATGCTTGTATGCTTAAAAACGCCCAGGACTTTATGAATATTTACATGCATGTATACAATCAGGGAGTTCCCATAATTTTTTTGGATGGAAACAATAAAACACTAGGAGATCATCGTGTGGCTCGTAGTGGAATAATCCGAGGATTGCTGATTGTGAAAAACTGACACAAAAGCCAATCAAAATAAGTTTATTGAAACAGAATTTGCAAGCATAGCCTGTTATTATGGCAGATTGCAATCATTCTATAGCTGTAGACTTGATTGAGGGTTTCACTGATCATACACTCAGCTTGACATGGGGTAGGTACATGTAATCATGGAATCAGTAAGCGTGGCTGGTGATGGTGGTTCAAACCCAACTTATCCTTCTTAAGTTTTACAGTAGGTTGAGAAATCGTGTTATTCCTTAAACCAATACATACAGTGTATATTCTGGTTGCATCATTTTTGTAATGGTAAGGTACATCAGACTGACAGAAATTTATGGACAAAAACTTTTATTTAGTGTATTGGATGTCGTTAAACTGACATGTTTTTTTTAAAAACAGCTTCTCAATTTCCCAGCTACTTGCAGACTAAGTCAATATATACATTTATAAATGTTTCTGTCTGTACACACCTACTCATAGTAAACAAAACACAATACTTCTGTAACACACTGCTTGAACCGTGTCTGTACGAGATCAGATCACGGCTTGATTAAGTTGTCTCAATTTCTGCTGTTTACGGAGAACAATACACATAATTATGTATCTCTCAATCAAAAAGCAAACAGCAGTTTCTAACCAAACCTAAACTTTTACAATTTCCATTGCTGCACACCAACTTTAATTTGTAAGCAAGAAATGTCAGCCAGATTCACAAGCACTTCTTTCTCGCTACAATTTGTTGTAGCAAGGTTAATGCACTAGCCATGCCTACATGTATGTTGCCTCGCTCAAAAACATTACTTGTCACCAATGCATTTCCCATTCTTGATTCTTGAATGAATTCTTGGTTTACTGTGCATTAATAGAGCTGGGCACCACACTAAAACATTTATATGCTACTCACCATGGAACCAGTCTTTACAGAGTTCACACTGTAACATGAACCCCGCCCCTTCTTTACGACAGATACAGTACTTTGCTTCTCCATGCGGCTGGCGAAGCTTGGCACAGTTACGGTCCCTTAATTCCCTCATCAGTTCCACCTCCCTCTGTTCGGCCACTTTGAATGCAGCAACCTGAAAAAAAGAAAGAAGCCCGATAAAAATGATGCACAAATTTCTCAACCGACAGTGTCATTATCAAATTTCTCAACTGACAGTGTCATTATCAAATTTCTCGACTGACAGTGTTTTCATCAAACTTCTTGACTGACACTGCCTTTATCAAATTCTCAACTGACAGTGCTTTTATCAAATTTCTCAACTAACAGTGTCATCAAATTTCTCAACTGACAGTGTTTTCATCAAACTTCTCGACTGACACTGCCATTATCAAATTTCTCGACCAACAGTGCCTTTATCAAATTTCTCGATGACAGTGTTTTTATCTGTGTATATATACATGAACACACAACAACTATACTACAGGAGATTGAAATCACATAAAGTACTGACAATGAGAACAAGAGATTGAAATCACATAAAGTACTGACAATGAGAACAGGAGATTGAAATCACATAAAGTACTGACAATGAGAACAGGAGATTGAAATCACATTAGTAGTTTACAATGAATACAGGAGTTTGAAATCACAAAATCATACAAGTACTTACAATGGCTGCCGGGTCCCTCTGCTCGTCCACTCTGTAATCCGATTGGTTGTTATTCTCGCTGTCACGGCGATCTCTTCCCTCCTCCTTGATTTTCTTCTTCGTTTTCTTACTGCTGCTGTAGATTCCAATGTCTGCTCTGGGGGACAACACCTACAGTGAAAGGAGCCATTTAATGGAGACAACAGTGAAGGAGTCATTTAATGGGGACAACAGTGAAGGAAGTCATTTAATGGGGACAACAGTGAAGGGAGTCATTTAATGGGGACAACATCTACAGTGAAGGGAGTCATTTAATGACAACACCTACAGTGAAGGGAGTCATTTAATGACAACATCTACAGTGAAGGAGTCATTTAATGACAACACCTACAGTGAAGGAGTCATTTAATGGGGACAACATCTACAGTGAAGGGAGTCATTTAATGACAACACCTACAGTGAAGGAGTCATTTAATGGGGACAACACCTACAGTGAAGGAGTCATTTAATGACAACACGTACAGTGAAGGGAGTCATTTAATGGGGACAACATCTACAGTGAAGGGAGTCATTTAATGGGGACAACAGTGAAGGGAGTCATTTAATGGGGACAACACGTACAGTGGAGGGAGTCATTTAATGACAACACGTACAGTGAAGGAGTCATTTAATGACAACACGTACAGTGAAGGGAGTCATTTAATGACAACATCTACAGTGAAGGAGTCATTTAATGGGGACAACATCTGCAGTGAAGGAGTCAATGGGGACAACACGTACAGTGGAGGGAGTCATTTAATGACAACACCTACAGTGAAGGAGTCATTTAATGACAACACCTACAGTGAAGGAGTCATTTAATGGGGACACATCTACAGTGAAGGGAGTCATTTAATGACAACACCTACAGTGAAGGAGTCATTTAATGGGGACAACACCTACAGTGAAGGAGTCATTTAATGACAACACGTACAGTGAAGGAGTCATTTAATGGGGACAACATCTACAGTGAAGGGAGTCATTTAATGACAACACCTACAGTGAAGGAGTCATTTAATGGGGACAACATCTACAGTGAAGGGAGTCATTTAATGACAACACCAACAGTGAAGGGAGTCATTTAATGGGGACAACATCTACAGTGAAGGGAGTCATTTAATGGGGACAACAGTGAAGGGAGTCATTTAATGGAGACAACAGTGAAGGGAGTCATTTAATGGGGACAACACGTACAGTGGAGGGAGTCATTTAATGACAACACCTACAGTGAAGGAGTCATTTAATGGGGACAACATCTACAGTGAAGGAGTCAATGGGGACAACACGTACAGTGGAGGGAGTCATTTAATGACAACATCTACAGTGAAGGAGTCATTTAATGACAACACGTACAGTGAAGGAGTCATTTAATGACAACACTGACAGTGAAGGGAGTCATTTAATGACAACACGTACAGTGAAGGAGTCATTTAATGACAACATCTACAGTGAAGGGAGTCATTTAATGGGGACAACACCTACAGTGAAGGGAGTCATTTAATGACAACACCTACAGTGAAGGAGTCATTTATTGGGGACAACACGTACAGTGAAGGGAGTCATTTAATGGAGACAACAGTGAAGGGAGTCATTTAATGGAGACAACAGTGAAGGGAGTCATTTAATGACAACACGTACAGTGAAGGAGTCATTTAATGACAACACGTACAGTGGAGGGAGTCATTTAATGGGGACAACACGTACAGTGGAGGGAGTCATTTAATGGGGAACATTCACACAAAAATTCATACCATGTAAAGTTCATTCAAATACCACATACATGTAAGTGGGATTTTTATCTAGGATTCAATTATGGCATTATTAGCGAGAGTGATGAGATTGCTAAAATTAAATATCGCTTACAATTTATTCCATATCGGAGGTAATATTTATCTATCCCGGAATTATAAAGTCACCAAAATCAGCTCTTGTTAGATATATACCCATTTTAAATGAAAAAAATGCTAAATTTGTGTCTCACTAAAAATTGACTTCTACGGTAATGGCATTAATCAGCCCTTTATTAAAGCTTTTATTTTAACAGTAGATCTTTCGATTGCAGAAAGTTTACAGTTAAACAGGGATCAGTTGATTTGAACATATTTCATTGCATATATAATATACAAAGGGCTCGAACACACAAGTTCTAACAACTTAACGAGGTTCTCACCTAAGACTAGCTGATAACAATTGTCACTGAGCACATCAGTTTCACTGATATATGGTTTCTGTACATTGAAATGTTCAATGAATTGTGCATTAATTGTATAAATATGTGGTAAAGGGATGCAAATGAACCCCAAATGAAGTCTAATGCTTCTGTAATATTCTTGATCAATTGATTGACTGATTGATGTTTTCCGCCACACTCAACAATTTTTCAGTTATCTGGTGGCGGCAAGTTTTTATTGGTGTAAGAGAGAACAAAGATACAATGTACCTGGGAAGAGACCACCGACCTTCCGAAAGTAAACTGGGAAACTTTCTCACTTACCGGCATGAGAAAAACAATTCAATCATCAGTAGTTAAACAGAAAAGCTATTCATATTGGTGCAGATTTAACCATTACATATTAAGGTACGTAAAAAAAAATTCTGTTATCTTCTATAAGAAAAACTCTACCTCTAGCAGTGAGTAAGTGCAGTTCTTCTTTAGGAAAGTCCTTGCAGTTCTCTCACGCCATGACTTGGCGGCTGCCACCTGAGACTCCACCTGTGGAAGCTGATCCAGACGGACCGGGATGGGTCGGCCTTTGTTCACTAAACTCTCCAGGGCATCCAGATAGGGGTAAGAGTCGGAATTCTGTACACACAAATTGAGAAACACATGTATGAAGAAAAGAGCAGAGTTTCTGAGGACTCAGTGATAGTGAAACTTGTATTATAAGGATGTGCTTATTGCCATAAAGAAACAGTATTCATAAAATATAATTCAAAACGCAAATATAGGGTTTATATAACATTTTGGATTACACAGCCTCTGGATCAAGACAGGTTTTACTGTATGAATCAGGGCAGCAATGGGTACTCGATATAACTGAAAATTGAGGGTCGAGTTGTTCGGGTCGAGTTGTTCGGGTTGGGTTCGGTTCATTGTTTCCGTATTTCGGTTCGGATTCAATTTTTACAATAGAATCATTATCAATCGGAACTCCATGAGTTAATTTGATGCATTGCTAGCTATGACGTACGTAACGTAGTGCAGTAAGCTGTGATGTCATAGTTGACAATGCATCAAATTCACTCATGGATGCCATCGTATTACATCGGAGATCTATGTTGAGTGCGCGAGACATTCGAGGAGTTCCGATTGGAATGATTATTTTAGAAATCCATTTAAACAAAATGGCAGAAAAATCCTCAAATGTGGCTGTATTTTGATCAATTGATAAACAAGAGGTACTGTGAGCAATGCTCACTAAGAATACCCCCCGCTTACTCCAATCTCCCAAAGGGTGTTCCATGTGATGAAAAAAGCCGTTAAAGAATTTAAATGGAAACCATATTGCTACTTCGATGTCCAGTGCGCATGACCTTTGACCTCAAAATCGATAGGGAACATCTTCATCCCATGGGTAGTCCATATGTATGATATGGTGACTGTAGGTGGAAAGGATAACGCTTTAGAGCCCGGAAACCATATTGCTACTTCGATGTCTAGTGTGCTTGACCTTTGACCTTTTGACCCCAAAATCGATAGGGAACATCTTCATCCCATGGGTAGTCCATATGTATGATATGGTGACTGTAGGTGGAAAGGATAACGTTTTAGAGCCCGGAAACCATATTGCTACTTCAATGTCCAGTGCACTTGACCTTTGGACCCCAAAATCGATAGGGAACATCTTCATCCCATGGGTAGTCCATATATATGATATGGTGATGGTAGGTGGAAAGGATAATGCTTTAGAGCCCGGAAACCATTGCGTCTACAGACGGACAACCCGATTCCAGTATACCACCCCACAACTTTGTTGCGGGGGGTATAATGATGGCATTCTGGACAAAACAATAACAGTATGCAAGTTATGTCAGACACATTCAAAATACGCCACAGGATCAACATTGTCAATGACAAAACAACGAATGCATGGAATGGAAATGAGTAGAAGTGACAATGCATGAATGTCGAGTCTAAATCAGTCCACATTTGTGAGTAGTTATTGTAACAAAATACAAAACAAGATGTGTTTGTGAAACACAAATGCCCCCGATAATGGCCAATTCCGAAGATGGTCAAGGTCAGAAGGACAAATATCTTGGTACCAGTAGAAAGATCTTGTCACAAGAAATGCACATGTACAATATGAAAGCTCTAATATTTACCATCTAGAAGTTATGACCAATGTAAATTTTTTAAAAAGTAGGTTAAATGTCAAGGTCAAAAGGTTTAGTACAAACAGAAAGGTCTTATCACAAGAAATACTGGTGTGAAATATCAAAGCTCTATCACTTACTGTTCAAAAGTTATTAGCAAGGTTAAAGTTTTCAAAAATGGGTCAAAGACTCAATTGGCCGGGTTGCAATATTTAGAGTAAATAATTTGGGTAGGGATTTATTTGGTGGTAGTTATCTGTTGCCCCGCTCGACTTACTGCTAATAATGCAGTCACGGACAACGACATGTCTCTTACTGTTACCGTGAATAGTCACATTTCCATGTATGACAGATGTACACTCGGTCATGGCGAAATAGGACAATGGATGTCTAGAAATTGTGGATGTTGCTGGCTTATTGGCCTCACAAATTCTGCAAAACATTTTGCCATCACGAAAATTTCCTCCGCCATTTCAGGACTGGGGTTCTTCCTTTACTTTTGCATTTCTCTTTAGACATTGATACGCCATCTTTTGATGCAGAACTTTCCCCGTGTGATTCTTGAATTTCTTTGTTACATGTACAAGGCTGAGGCTTCTGTTTTTTACTATTGATAAATCCCAAGTGCTCTAAACCTCGTTTTCCCGCCATCTTGATTGTTCTGACCGAGACTAAAAATATTTATTCAGACTTCCGATCCCGATTCTAAAATTTTACTGGTTGCCCAAATTTTCTTCACTCGCGAAAATGCGACTTAATTATAATCTCTAGTCGCAAAATTGATTTTCTGGTCGCAAATGCGACCGTTTTACTCGCAACTTGGAGCACTGCTGATATATGTACTATTAAGTAATAATAACTAAAATGAACAATAACTTCAGGTGCTTGAATTGTATATGATTATATGATAAAGAAACAGAATTTCTCTATTTATATTGCAAATTTACAACTCATGCCCAGAAAATTTGACATTCATATATAATTGAATTTTTCCTCAGAGGTAGTGCAACTAAATTTAACCACAAAAGATAATCTCATTTACCTTTTTCAAGTTGAACTCTATTTTTAGTAACAACTTTTTGCTGTAGCGCCCATATTCGACAAAGGTCAGACTTCAAAAAACCTAGTGCATAACTTCAATATATATACTTACTTTCTGCAAAGTTTCAAGGTTGTACATAAAAAACTGTAGGAGGAGTTGATTTCACAAAATTTCCCCAACCGGCCGCCCGCCCGCCCGCACTTCACCATACTATAGACCGGATTTGCACTTTGTGCAACCCGGCCAAAAAGTAGGTCAAACTCCCAAGGTCAAGGACACAGGGTCAAAAAATGTCGGTACCCATGGAAAGGTCTTGTCACAAGGAATACTCATGTGAAATATCAAAGCTCTATCACTTACTGTTCAAAAGTTATTAGCAAGGTTGAAGTTTTCAAAAAGTAGGTCAAACACTCAAGGTCAAGGGGTCAAAAATGTCGGTACCCACGGAAAGGTCTTGTCATAAGGAATACTCGTGTGAAATATCAAAGCTCTATCACTTACTGTTCAAAAGTTATTAGCAAGGTTAAAGTTTCAGACAGAATTACAGAATGACAGACAGGACAAAAACAATATGCCCCCCGTGAACTCCGATCTCGGGGGCATAAAAAGGTTTTTGATTTTAACTTATATATTAAACTTTTAAAATAGCTATATTGACACGTACTGAAATACCCAAACCCGAATTATAAGATTTTGAACCGACCCGATCTGAGAATTTTTGGAATGTACATGTATGTGTACAGCACATGGCGTTCAATGTTAGAGAGGGCAGCAGGAGGTGGAAATGACCTTTAGGGAACTGACCTGAACTGTCTCCACCTTCTGAGTCCAATCCTTGGCTTTCTTTAAGGCGTCTTTGAGGGCGCTGACATTAGGAAGGAATGCTGGGATACCCTTCGCTTCATTAATGATGGCCTCTAATGTTGCCATGACGTGACGTGGTCTGCAATAAACAAATCATCTTTTCTCACAAATCATCTTCGACTGAAGCATGCGGAAGATGGGCAACTCTCATTTATTGTTTGGAGACATTAGTTCAAGTAGGTGTCAGAAGAAAGGCATTTTCACAATGACTATACATTATACATGTCACAAACAAAAGTATCTGTAAAGTTATGGACAAGTTAAACTTCTTGTCACAGACTGATGGAAAGATGGACAAGATTCTGAAAAATACAGATTAATCATACTAATCCTGGAATTATATTAATTAATAAAAACAAAAAACATTTTCAATTTCCCAAATGAGCTTTTCCACTTTCCACCCCAATCCTTAAGAAACACTTTGATCCTCCCCCTTACCTGGCCTGTAAACAGATCCTGGCTTTTTCTTCCCATCTCTCACTGACGGTCAGTAGTTCCTGTAATTCAGCCATGGCCTTCTCCACGGCAGGGTGAGGGGCCAGCCCCACCCCTGCCTCCATCAGTTTCCTCATAGACTCCAAGGTCACTTGCTGTTGGTCCTCGAGAAGGGTCAGTTTAACCTCATCAAGCCATTTAGCCTGCAGCAACACCTGTTTGGAAGAATTTTCCACGTTCAGTAGTGATCGGTGTAAGATTTCGTAGTGAATTTTCAAGTAAGTTACGAACATTTGTAAATTGCAAGAATAAATACACATATTACAACAACATCTGAGCCCAATAATAGAACTTGTTCAAGATTTCACAATTTCCACAGAAACAAAAAGAAGGGCTGACTGTGTATGAAAATATCAATATTTACAATTATTTTGTCATAAAGCAAGATCTAAAATCTCAGTATTTGAAAATTGCTTCAACAGAGGTCGCAGTAGAATAAGGTCACAGCAGCGTGATATCGGGTCGTTTTGTTGTCGTGAAATTTCGGCAGATTTTTAATTTGCAATGCCAACACTTCATTTACTGGTGGATTTTCATTTCATGCAATGATAATTTACATGAATGGAAAATTAGGCATACTTTACTTTTAACAAATTTTCTTTATATCCAATAAGGGCTATTCCAGAAATAAATACATGGGGGGGGGGGGGTCGGGAGGCACCTTTTGTATTTTGTATATACCAAGCACCCATAAAAAAAAATAAAAAATTACCCCATGACCCATCAAATTAATAAACTCATTTTACAATGACCCATCTAAAAAAAAAAAAAAACTAAACAGACCCACCACAAAAATATTTTTAAAAATGAAAACGGTACAAATCTCGCGAGGTTTTCGGAACAAACATTCTAGTCAATGACGCGGTAATGCCTGTGCGACATTGTATCACAGTAGTTCTGAAGAAACGATGTCACATCAACAATCAAAGGCATCTATGGCGGGAATGTTGGAAAGATTGGGAGTCCAAACGATGCTATTATCATGAAATGGGTATGGATATGTTTTTCCACGAATCGTTCGTCTTCTAATGGAGCCCGCGCCCGGAGGCCTCTATATCACCATCACACCGACTGATAAATATAACGCATCGGTACCCTCGTATAAATCAACTAAGGTTTGCCTATTTTTATTAGAAAACGGAATACCTATTGGTTTCAAAATATTCCCAAAATCGATGCACTGTAAACTGTAATAATCTACAGAACAGAGTTCGCCGCCATCACGTCCATAGGGACCCTTCTAAACGCGCCTCTAATTTGAAGAGTGCTGTAATGGAAAGTTATGCGCTGCAAAGAGCGACAACTCGAATAGTTCTATGTTACTTCCGATTTCCGATTTCGAAAGCAGCATTTCGAAAGCACGTTTTCAATTTTCCTTCCAACATTTTGTAACCAACACGACAAGAGCGACAATAAAAATATTCTGAAAACTCAACACCCACGTGGCACAAAATAAAACAATAGAAACTACCCACTACCCATAATAAATATTTTTTTAACAGTCCAACCACGGACAAATTAAAATATGAAAAAATACGACCACCCACACAAAAAAATATCATTTGTCGCCCGACCCCCCCATTTGATCATTTCTGGAACAGCCCTAAGACAAAATCACAGTCAAGTCTACAAAAAAACCGCTAGAGATTTTCCTGACCTGCTTGAGTCTTGGAATTTCCTGGAGGTCCACATCTAGTGTGACACTGAACTCGATCAGTTGTTCCAGCTTTTCGGAGTCCGGGCTCTCGGCATCCAAAGCCTCCAGCGCATCCTTCTGGAACTGAGTGACTTTGTCCAGCAGCTCCTGTTTACAGACAGAAGAAATGAGCATTCACAAACAAAACCCAGCTTTACCAGGCAGAAGCAATTGGGATTTCTCTCAGAATGTGAGAATGTAGTACTAAAATATGCAAGCACACATTCACCGACATAACACACCCACTTACATACCCAATCAATGTTACATATGGAAGTAAACCCCACCCCCATTTCCATTGTAAGAAGAAAATCCCCATCCAACATTTTATTCTACTCGTTTGTGGACACTTGATTTAAAAAAAACCAACAACAACATATGCACGATTTGTTTGCTAATATTGAACAGCCATCACACCGCTGCCTACCTTGACCAGTTTGGCCTCCTTGATGACACAGGCCAGGCTGGCCACTTGTTCATAGAAACAATTCAGTTCCTCTAGACTTAGCTTGGCAATGTATTTCCCATCATTGTGGCGATTTCTGAAATTCACAAATTAAGTTTCAAAATTTTTTATTCAGTGCAAATTGACAGAAAATAAATAAAGCTCTTCCAAAGGTTTCCTGATGTGCTGGTCCATCACAAGAAATCCGCATGAAATATACATGCACATTATGTACCGATTCTGTTTAACATAATATACCTCCCAATGGAATGTGTACAACAAAGAATTATCAACCATACAAGAGTTATGCCCCCTTGACTGCTATCCCAAACTTTTGCCACCTTGGTCTTTGTAGGTTTTTGGTGTTATCTGGTCATTTTCTTTCTTAATTGAATCGCTTTCATTTCATGTGTTGATCCTAAATTTACTCATTACTTCCTGCAAAAGGGTCTGATACAACATGCACAAACTAAAAGGGGGCGCTCCTTCGGATGAGACTGCAAAAACCAAGGCCCTGTGTCACAGCAGGTGTGGAACGATAAAGATCCCTCCCTGTTCAAAGGCCGTAAACGCCGAGCATAAGCCTAAATTTTGCAGCCCTTCATCGGCAATGGTGACATCTTTATACGAGTGAAAGATTGTCGAGTGGGATGTACAACAATGTACAACCAACATGTACAGTGAACTTGTCTACTTCAGGTACATGTATGTTTGCTATCGTACGTTTTTCTGGATTCAACAATATCCAAAATACAGTGTCTGAGAATATTTATCAAGATAAAATTGAAAGTCTGTGTGTTCGAATAAGGGTACGGATTCCACAACATTTCAGCCTACACAACATCCAGAGAAGGAAAAAAGATGGTTTTTCTCCACCTGACCTTTAATAGACAGTCAACGTAACCTTTAACCTGTGAACCTTCACTGACCTGGTTCTAGCTTTCTTGGACACAAGCTGAGCTGCTACGTTTGCACATTTCTCTGCTTCATTGACTGCCATCACTAACTGCTGCATCAACTCGGAATCCGGAAATCTCTTCTCCTCTGCTTCAGCAATGTATTCCTTCAAATCAGGCAGATCTAAAACAGATCCCACACACATTGACAAAATTATCCACTTCTAGTTTACGGAAAATATCAGTCTGATAAAACCGTGGTAGATCTGATAAAATAATATACTTTAACCAGACATTTAGTCCATTAAAAGATTTAAAAATTTTCTATGAATTCAAATCCTCTAACAATCTGACATTCTAGGTTAAGGAGGAACAATACATCCTCGTAATGGCTGATTTCCTTTCAAAACATGAATGAAAATATAAATATCAGTTATATTTGTATATTTCTTTTAAATCTAATCATCTAGCTGGGTAGCTCAGGGTGTCGACTTCTGATCAGTAGAGAGCGGGTTTGAGTCTAGCAGGGGTTTTAAATTTTTAAAGATTACTTTCTACTAAAACTGCATTTTCTATCCAAATAAGTAAATCTGAAACTTTTCAATTTCAAAATATTATTGCACATATCCTCCACTTTTCATCCATATCAAATTCCTTGGGTGTGTTGTTCCTCCCTCAGTGATTTCAAGGTCGTACATGTCGAAAAGAGCTTGAGTCTCAGAACCATTTCATGAGGCTCTTAACCATTTAATTCTTGTGTCTTCCATCTACTCACCCACTTTCTCATCCTCTTCAGCTTCCAACGCGGCTCTGACCTTAGTCGTCCAGTTGTCAAACGACTCCGCTCGGACCTTCAGACGGTGAAGCATTGTGGGTAATTCGTCTAGCGTGTATCTATATCTCAGACAGTACTGTGATGGATTGCAAGCACACAGTCTGTCCACATGATGAATACACACAACTTTATCTACAACAGTCATCAGAAATGGACAAGTTAATATTACAAGGATCCACAGATCAAAAGTGGTCTTTTTTCCCTTTCAATTGCTTAAATAGCGGATGTTTAGTGTTTCGAACTTAGATATGGAATTTACTTCATGAGTAAGACAGGATTTAATCTTATGCGAAGGATGAGTCAAAATATATTTTTAAAATTCTTTACGAGTGAAATAAATCCAATATCCAAGTAAAACGCATTGAATTTTCTGTTTATTACATTTTCTTTGCTTTAAGAACATGTTCATTTCAAATCTTAAGGGATGTATATTAATACACAATACGACGTCGGAATCAGTTATTTTCACACTGCGAAAATATCATTTTCATTAATTGAATGGGAAAATTATATTATTTCACTGTTGAAATTATAAAATCACAGGTATAGACAACAACAAATCACATACGAATTACAAATAAAGACAAAAGCGAACCCCATGCAGTGATGACAAATCTATATGACAGACGACTTACTTGGTTTGCAGGGACAGGTGACAGCCGACAGGAAGCAGGTGGTTTTACAGAAGTCACATTGTCGCTCGTCATCGGGGAGGAGCTCGAACGCTTCACGCTCAGCTTCCTTCGTCCCCTGTAAATCACAAAACAAGTTTGTACAGTCCCTGGGCATCCACATTATCAAAATGAGAAAACTCAAAAAATAATTTCATGAATCTTTTAATGTTTGATTGCCATCCTCTCCCTTCTGAGATACACTACTTGAAGGGTACGAAAATCACTCTACTCAAAATCAGTTTTTAATCATTCAAGAGCCCATTTTAAAGGAACACATTGTACCAATATTTTCTGCCCAGTGTTCAATATCATACACATAATGAGTCTATTCCTAAGCAGGGCTTTTAGAATATCAATCTAGTCAAACTAATCTGATACAGCGTTCAGTGTCTGTGTCATTTACCAATTCTAGCAGTGTTTTGCGTTGCTTTCGCTCATCCTCCACGATAGCTAGCAAGTCTCGGTGTGTGCTGGCTGCAATAATCAGATCTAGGTTATCAGGATCAGCTGCCATCTTACATACTAACTCCTCATGAGAGAAAACGCACTGACGACACAATGCCCTGTAGTGTTCAATGCAAGCACGCCCCATGGGAAGCTGAAAAACCCAATACAAAGTACAACACAAGGAAAGTTTTAAATTCTATGTTTTATACACTAAACGAAGAACAATACAAAGAAAGTTTTAAATAAAATGTACATGTACAAACATTTTGCTCTCATATGGATCAGGAACCGAGAAATCCTAACTTCCGGAACTTACCCAGTCAGCAGGAGCGAAGTTGACAGCTTCAGCAAAGTTATAGCCTTGGTTAAATCCAGCATGGTAGGCTCTGGGAAAAGTGATGATAAATTCTCCTGCATGTTGGTTGGTGCGGACAATCTAGAGAAAAATATCTTAAATAACTTTTCTGACCCCTGGCATTGAAATCAATATACTTCTCGAAGACAGTGTCTGTGAGTTAATGAACCTGCTCTGACACATCATTCTGTCTCTTACACAACACATGTGAACATGTAAGTTTTCACATTCGGATGGAAAGCAAGGGCTTAAAATAACTAGAAATATGTCCACAGGACATGAATACCCCGCCCAGTGCGACATAAATATGGCCGGGGCTCATAGTATTTGTCACGTTCGTATTCCATCCTTTCATCTGTCCTTCAGTCACACTAATTTGCATATCTAGTAATACGAAGCAAGGTCAAAGGAAAGGTCAAAATAAAAAAAAACATTGACGCAGTTGAATAGATATCACTCATATGTATCAGCATAAGGTTTGAAAAAATATTTTTGAATATTTTTCTTAAAACTGAGCTAAACACAAAGCATGATGAAACTCCCAAGAATGGTAGACAGACATGACAAACACTATATGCCCTGGCTATATTCATGGTAGGGCATTAAAAGATCATGTTTGAAACAGGCCACACACAGGCTGTTCACTGACAGGTACAGTAGAGCTCACTTATAAGGAACTTGCCTGTAAGGAAATCTAGGTTACAATAAAATGTTAATCATGCCCCATCAGATTCATAACATACATCCATACTTGAATGTATTATACAGAATGGAATACAGATTAGTGATGAAAGGATTGTCCCCAATGATCGATTGTCGGTCGTTTAGAGCTCTATAATGCTACTAATCGATTACAAAATAATAGTCGCCGACATCGTTGACCAAAATAAAAATCCGGCAATCAATTCAATTTTGTTCAAATTTTCTTTTCTGTATGTCAAACCTGATCAAAAAACAAGCAAACAAAATGGCAGGAGAATTTATGGTAGTTCAACGACATTCAACAGTCAGATAAAGGAGTATGACTGATAACTTTCAGACATAATGAATATAATAAATTCCATTACTTGATATATTGAAATTCTGATTCATTTACCCGTGAACAAAAGGAACAAAGAAAAATTTAAATGTTGCTTCCATATGTTCAGATTTTGTTATCTATTTTGAGAGAAAAAAAACCCCACTTCAATGACAACTGCGATTATAATCAATCATTAATCGATTGAATTGTCCGATTGCCCATCACTAATACACATGTTTCTAAGAATTCTTAATAAGCCAGCTTTACCCATATATTTATCTCATTGAAATCATGAATTACAATAAAACATGCTTATAGTTACAGTGACACATTTATAATGAATTAAATACAGTAAAACATGGTTACAGTGAACACACTTATAATGAGTTCACACTTACAGCAAATTAATTTTCATTCCATGTAGTTTTAAAACATATAATGAACTTAATGCATATAACGAATTCATTTGTAACAAATCAACATTGTCCATCCCCAGCACTTCACTATAAGCATGTTTTACTGTAATTGTTCACCCCCCCCCCCCCCCCCCCCCCCCCCGGCACTTCACTATAAATGTGTTTTACTGTATTTGTTCATCCCCCCCCCCAGCACTTCACTATATACATATTTTACTGTAATTGTTCATCCCCCCCCCCCAGCACTACACTATAAGCGTGTTATACTGTAATTGTTCGTCCCAAGCACTTAGCTATAAGCATGCTTTACTGTACAACCAATAACTGGTTATTGATCTCTATGGCAGGGAAGGTTCAGATACTTACGGGAACTCCGTGGTCCATGAGAATGTTGGGGTTCATGATGGTGGTCAGCTGATGCAGAAGATCCGGGGAGGCTTCAAACAGTTCTGGGGCGCTCTTCTTCATCACATCCTCAAAAAGGTCGGCCATGGAGCCAGGGACACCATACCAAGTTTTAGGTTCCCCCCTGAAACCCAGACATTAATGTAGGGTAACTCTTGTAAATTATCCACCAAAACAAGCACAATAACTGCTAACTACCTTTATTTAACCTTTGTTTGGGAGGATTGATTAGTTTTCAGCTTCAAAGAAACTTTTTATAAATAACTAAGAGAGTTTTAAGGAAAGGCAGGCAACACTGAACCCTCTGGACAACATCAAACATATTCAATGGTATTTGAACACCTTATCACAGACAAAATGTCTGGTAACATTGTATCAGTGCATAGTAACCCTAACTAGTGCATGTAAACTCTTACCAGTGCATGTAGTTGATGGAGTAACTCCAATGGTCCTCGTTATGCCAGCAGAAACTTGAGAAACACATCCCCACATAGCACCATGGAACCTGTTGGTTAGAAATAGTTCTGCATTACCACAGAGAAATAGTTGTGCATTACCACAGAGAAATAGTTGTGCATCACCACAGAGAAATAGTTCTGCATCACCACAGAGAAATAGTTTTGCATCACCACAGAGAAATAGTTTTGCATCACCACAGAGAAATAGTTGTGCATCACCACAGAGAAATAGTTGTGCATCACCACAGAGAAATAGTTTTGCATCACCACAGAGAAACAGTTCTGCATCACCACAGAGAAATAGTTGTGCATCACCAGAGAAATAGTTCTGTATTACCACAGAGAAATATTTCTGCATCACCACAGAGAAACAGTTCTGCATTATCACAGAGAAATAGTTGTGCATTACCACAGAGAAATAGTTGTGCATCACCAGAGAAATAGTTGTGCATCACCACAGAGAAATAGTTCTGCATTACCACAGAGAAATAGTTTTGCATTACCATAGAGAAATAGTTCTGCATTACCACAGAGAAATAGTTGTGCATCACCACAGAGAAATAGTTCTGCATTATCACAGAGAAATAGTTGTGCATCACCACAGAGAAATAGTTCTGCATTACCACAGAGAAATAGTTCTGCATCACCACAGAGAAATAGTTCTGCATCACCACAGAGAAATAGTTTTGCATCACCCCAGAGAAATATTTCTGCATCACCACAGAGAAACAGTTCTGCATTACCACAGAGAAATAGTTTTGCATCACCACAGAGAAATAGTTCTGCATTACCACAGAGAAATAGTTGTGCATCACCACAGATAAATAGTTGTGCATCACCACAGAGAAACAGTTCTGCATTACCACAGAGAAATAGTTGTGCATCACCACAGAGAAATAGTTCTGTATTACCACAGAGAAATATTTCTGCATCACCACAGAGAAACAGTTCTGCATTACCACAGAGAAATAGTTTTGCATCACCACAGAGAAATAGTTCTGCATCACCAGAGAAATAGTTCTGTATTACCACAGAGAAATATTTCTGCATCACCACAGAGAAACAGTTCTGCATTACCACAGAGAAATAGTTGTGCATCACCACAGAGAAATAGTTGTGCATCACCACAGAGAAATAGTTCTGCATTACCACAGAGAAATAGTTCTGCATTACCACAGAGAAATAGTTGTGCATCACCACAGAGAAATAGTTCTGCATTACCACAGAGAAATAGTTCTGCATTACCACAGAGAAATAGTTCTGCATCATCACAGAGAAATAGTTGTGCATCACCACAGAGAAATAGTTCTGCATTACCACAGAGAAATAGTTGTGCATCACCACAGAGAAACAGTTCTGCATCACCACAGAGAAATAGTTCTGCATTACCACAGAGAAACAGTTACCAGGATAAGAAAGAAATCTTTAAATCACTTAACTAGACATTTCTGACATAAGTTTCCACAATACCCTCATTATAGAGTTACTACTTGCCTTCATTCCGGAGATGTCTGCATTTATGTGACAGAGTACCGACTGCTCCAGGACAGGGAGATTGTTCAGATTCCAGCCAGAATTGATATATTCCTACAGAGACAAGGACACATTTGTATCTCATTCTCTTTTACGTGTGGTGAAAACTTTAAATCACAAAATCTTACAGTCCAATCCGTATATTTCAGAGTTTAACATGCATTCTGATCTTTAAAAAAGATTAAACTACAGCATTAACATCAACATAATATGTCAAAAAAGCAACATTCACCTCATCTGGGGTTATGCCCCTCCCCCCTCTCTCTCTCTCTCCAATACTCACCTCGTCTTCTGGGAACATGTCCTTTGTGTCTTTGGTGGGAAATCCGCTTCCCATCTCCGATGCGTGGATATCTGCTCCGTACTCAACTGACACGTCTTCCTCGATACAGTTCACCAGCCGCCAGAATTCCTTCTCCACTGACTCGCACGGCACCATCTTCAGAAAATCAACCACATCACTACAGCAAACTACACACCACAGAACTTTATCGTTCAAATTACGATACAGCCACGACAAGACTTTGAATGTCTCAAAGTATCCCAATCTTCCCATGACATAAACTCTCAACCTTCTTTACTAAAATCCCTGCATACAAAGTCATTTAGAAACTTGCATATCATATGTATATTTGTTAGGCAGTAACAGAGTCCACACCGACCTTCTCATGATAGGTGGTATAAATTCCAAGATGTATGCTCTTTTGCTGACTATGTATGAAAGAGTTCACATGTATAGAAAACTTCTCGACAGACGATCCTATCTGATCATTAAAATGTTCCACTACCCTATTTATGTCCGAAAGAATTTTTGGTGGTCAAAACCTTCAGACCAGAATATTCCTGAAACTCTGCGACTTAAAAAATTTGCTATCAGAAATAGGAAATGAAATTTAAGGAGGTTTGCTACACCAGAGAAATTTGATGTAGATGAAAAGTGGAGGACATGTACAACAGTATTTTGAAGTTGAAAATGTTCAAATTTACTTTATTTTGTCAAAAAATACAGTTTTAGTAGAAGGTAATCTGAAAAAAATTTAAAACCCCTGCTGGACTAGAACCCGCGACCTACAGTTTAGCAGTCGATGTGCCAACCTACTGAGCTACTCGGCTAGGTATTTAAATGGAAAAGGAAAAGTCAAATATTGCTGATATCGATTTTTTCATCCATGTTTTTAAAGGAAGTCAGCCATTATGACGATGTAGAGTACTACCTTAAATGATCTACAGGTATATGTACATGTATATATGGAGGAATTCAATTTGTGCATTCTATGTGACCGTCAGTGTTTTTGGTCGGGCCGGTCGAAAAAATCCGAATACAGGACCGAGTGTCTGATGGAAAAAAAAAAAAAGCAAAAAAAAAAGCACCAATCCAGTTGTCATTTTTTCCCTTCTCATTGTTTCTAAAAACAAATTATGAAATTCTAAGAATTTGAAACCTCGTAAATTTGCATGAATTAGAATGTTTTCCTCTATGATAATGAAAGAAAGCAAAGTAAGCAAGCTCACATACCCCACGCTCCAACATTGCTTGACAATGTCTCATATAATGAATGGTAATGCTGTGCATTACTGCAAGAACAGGACAGATGGGCTCCAAATTCTAAGTTCAAAAGGGGCATAACTCCAAGAAAAATTACTGAATCAGAATTTCCTGGGAATATGCACATCTACACAGTGTGTCCTTATTAACTACAAAATTTCATGAAATTCTGTTGAGCGGTCTCAGAGGAGTTGCGCTGACAAAAAAAGGATTGACGGATGGGTCAAAAACATTATCAGTGATTTTTTTTAGCCCCATTTTGGGTCCGAATTTCGGCCCTTTCCCCTCCTAAAAATGGCCAATTTTCCCCCCAATTTAGCTTGCATTTTCCCCATAATAGAATTGTGAAAGGAAAACGTATTTGAAAAAAATCAACATTCGATGTGAATTATATACATAAGACTTAACAAAGAGCTATGGTAATGATGATCTGGATAGAATAGATGAAAATTTTAGAAGGTTAAAGAAAATTCGATGTGTAAAATAAAAATAATATAATGTTTGATATGATTTTAAAACCAATTTACGATAAAATTGATTTTTACCAATTTGACTGAAATGTCGACAATTTTTCCAAATTCGAAAGCCACAGGACCCGTGTTAAAAATGTAGAAAAATCACTGATTATATCCTCTTCAACTTCCTTGCGTGGGCTATAAGATATGCTTTGCTAATCTGTGTCATTATTTACAATGTTGATTTCACCCCAGCACTGACAAAAATGTTACCATGTCATGTAAAGATAAATTGCAATGACCTGCCAGACCATATTCTGTTGGTATCTGAGTGGTGAAAATACTAAATTCCAACACAGTAGTGATTTAAATCTCTGTTGATAAAAATCCACATGTTCTGCACATCATTTGGATGTCATATTTGTTGTTTTCGGTGTGTATAAAATCTAAACCGAACTGAAATTGAATTGAATGGTAGTGAAATTTTCGTTGCACCGAACAGTCCTAAATTACTTTCCTTCAGTGCAATAAATCACATTATACACTACATAATTGCTTTAATCTTATTTGATAACTTTTGAATTTGTTACAGTTGCTTGATATTCCATAAATTTAATGTTATTGGAAAAAGCTCCGTCTGGTAAAAAATTGCTTGATCTGGTAAAATTTGTGTTTTCACCAGACCGTTTTTCCTGTAAAAATTATATACATGTACTTTTGCGTAAACTGTGGTGCATTTTGATTCATGACATTGCCGTCTTTGAACTCTTGAGCAATGAAAATAGAATATTGCTTTTTCTCCATTTTTCATGGCATTAGCTATATCCCCTAGGAAATGGAGCAATTTCTGAGGATTCAATGTAAAACAGGTAAAACTCTTTGTTTAAAAATAATTGGAATAGATGATTGCAGTAAAATGTTCCTACTCCCAAAATTAGTTTGCAATTTAAATGAATTTTATCAGGGAAAGAAGAGATCCTTATTTAACCCTACACAATGATGAGACAAGCATATTAAGCCCATGTTCCAACCTCTAAATAGTCTTCCTCAAGAGACTTCATCTAACACTCATATACATGTAACAAAGAGGAGAATCTACATATAAGCTTCGAATTTAAAAAAAAATCATTAGGAGCTCGTTTTGATTACAAAACGCTAACTTTAAACAGTGGTGATACTTCATCAATACATCAACAGCACATGCGTACAGGAACTTTAAACATAAAAACTTACATGTACAGGCATATTGAAGTAGTTGGATTTGAACTGATCAGCCATTTCTCCAAAGCTCTGAAGACTATAGTCCTTCTTGGCTTGTTCAAATCCGTACGGGTTCATCGGTCGGCAGCAGGCCTGGTCACACAAGAAAAGCCAAACTTAATCAAGGTTTCCATATTTCAGTGCAAGCACAGATCATCACTCTTGCTTACCAGACCAAAGACATTAACTAAAATAGGTAACTATACAGCAAGTCCTTACTATCCCATTCTGACACAGTAAACATCATTCTATCTATGTTGTACTTAATACAAATGTACCTACTGCTGGCGACATGACAAAACAATGCATTTCTTGGGCACTATAATGGGGTATAAAACAGACTAGGAAGAATTGTTTTAGCACACTTTAAACTGATGTCTCCCCTTCCATTTTCCATAGTTTAAAAAAACAAAACATTTAGGGATTATCTTTAAAATACGAAATTAAGAGTTAGGGTACATAACATTCGCCTATATGTGTATGTGCTTCAAACAGGGAACATTGTTGTGAACATAAGATAGTAAATTAAATTTATCAACATATCAAATATCAAAGGCCTATTTCAAAAAGACTAGAAAGTTATGGCCTGGACAAACTTTGTATGAGAAGTGGAAGAAGAAGTGAAAGAAGAAGCGGAAGAAGAATAAGAATTCACACTAAAACAATATGTCCCTCTTCTGAGAAGGGGAGACATAATTACATTATACATACATGAATATCTGCTAAAGTAACATCTGGATTGATCCTAGAACTGAATTTCTTTGTGCATCTCACCTTTGCCACACATTTAGGGCATCTCCAATCCCCCTTAGGGACCTCAGGCATGGGCGGGATTAAGCAGTATGTGTGGAATGCGTCGTCACACCCATCGCATAGCAACATGTACTCCTCCCCGTCACCACGGTTACACATGTGGCACAGGTACAAGTCCACCTTTAAAACAGAAGAGTGTTACTTTTTTACTTTCATTCGTCTTTTTAGGTCACAAATCAAAATTCACGTAATATGATATTATGCAACACCAATATTGACCAATCTGATATATACAAAACATACTTGTAGATATTATTTACTATGTAGTATACTAATTTGTTAACATCCCTATTTTTGAGCCCCCCCCCCCCCCCCCCCCCCCCCGACTTACTTGTTTTGTGGACTTGCTGTTGTGTATGCCCCCCTGGACTTGCTGTTGTGTATGCCCCCCGGACTTACTATTGTGTATGCACCCCCGGACTTACTATTGTGTATGCACCCCCGGACTTACTATTGTGTATGCACCCCGGACTTACTATTATGTATGCACCCCGGACTTACTGTTGTGTATGCCCCCCCCAGATACTCCCAGACTTACTGTTGTGTATGCACCCCCGGACTTACTATTGTGTATGCACCCCCGGACTTACTATTATGTATGCACCCCGGACTTACTGTTGTGTATGCCCCCCCAGATACTCCCAGACTTACTGTTGTGTATGCCCCCCGGACTTACTATTACAGTGTATGTATACTCCCAGACTTACTATTGTGTATGCACCCCGGACTTACTGTTGTGTATGCCCCCCCAGATACTCCCAGACTTACTGTTGTGTATGCCCCCCGGACTTACTATTACAGTGTATGTATACTCCCAGACTTACTGTTGTGTATGCCCCCCGGACTTATTATTATATATACTCCCAGACTTACTGTTGTGTATGCCCCCCGGACTTATTATTATGTATACTCCCAGACTTACTGTTGTGTATGCCCCCCGGACTTACTATTATGTATACTCCCAGACTTACTGTTGTGTATGCCCCCCGGACTTATTATTATGTATACTCCCAGATTTACTGTTGTGTATGCCCCCCGGACTTACTATTATGTATACTCCCAGACTTACTGTTGTGTATGCCCCCCGGGACTTACTGTTGTGTATGCCCCCCGGACTTAATATTATGTATACTCCCAGACTTACTGTTGTGTAAGCCCCCCGGACTTATTATGTATACTCCCAGACTTACTGTTGTGTAAGCCCCCCGGACTTATTATGTTTACTCCCAGACTTACTGTTGTGTATGCCCCCCGGACTTACTATTATGTATACTCCTAGACTTACTGTTGTGTATGCCCCCCGGACTTACTATTATGTATACTCCCAGACTTACTGTTGTGTATGCTCCAGGTCCTGGGTTTTTATGCCTGGTGCTTACACCTCCTCCGTTCTCTATAGGCTCCACCTTCTCCTCTGAAAACAACATACTCACAAGTTCACATTTAACTGAAGACAACGTACTCACAAGTTCACATTTAACTGAAGACAACTGCTAACTCTTGATATCATATCAGAAAATTAAACCTTTGACATTACCTTTGACCTCATCTGCCTGCGGAACGGCAGCTTTCGGCCCCGCTCCAAAGAACTGCAATTTCTTCAGCTCAGAATTGACATTGTAATCAATGTCCATTTTGTCCTGCAAAAACAAAACACACTCACAATCTGATGCTGACAATGACAAAGTAAGCCATTTAATTCATGCCTGGGCACCAACACACCATCATCAAAATTCTTCTGCGGAATCTTTGTTCATAAAACATTATCAGGAAACTGCTGAATTTTGCACTATCATTGTTTACCTGTAACTGCGAAATGTTAAATTTTCGACAATTGAAAAGTGAAAGGTTTCGACTGTAACAACACAAGTTTTATAACCAGAAAATGTCAATTTTTTTTTCAACTGTCAGAACACAAGTTTAAATGACAAATACATGACGTTGATATGGCTGGTATCTGAAGACCTCGATATCAAAAGAACAATATTTCTACATTGATGAAAACTGAACACTTTGTGAACATTTGATGATTTCATATAAAACAGTGCCGCAATAATCTACCACTGTAAAAAACAGCATACAAAACATTTTCCTCTGCTACACAATTTTCTGAAGTATTTTCTGAAGTATTTAACATTCGTGTACGTGGAACCTTTACAGGTAGTATAAGCGTGTATAACATATTGTATAATTCAATTTCACGGGTAAAATTCAATAGGATTGGTCTGTATTAACATTAAACTGAGTTGATGTTAAGTTCCGTATAAAGCATACCGGAATTGATGTCATAATATGCCTAGCTCCTCTGCTTCCATTTTGTTTGCTACAGTAATATTTCTCCACATCAAATAAAATTCTAAACTTCTCTATAATTAATCATCAAATCACATCAAATGTATTGTTAAAAACTGAGTAACATTAAAACATAAGAAATGAAAGTAATTTCTACTCATGTTATACGATACAACGTAAGTTAGGACAGTTTACACTTCACAGTCCAAACTCCAAGTCACATCGTATAAGACGTGCAACTGTCCTCGAATAAAGAAGTTCTCTCTAAAACACATGTAGCCATTCCCCGATTTCAATCTATTTTACGGTTAAGAAAAATTCTTGAAAAAGAGGAAAATCTTTTGAAACACAAGATATAAATATATATATATATACACACACACACACATACATACAAAATGTCCAAAACCAATTAACCATCCAAATAATTAAGGATCAAGGATGATAACAGTCCATTAGATGTTAACTAAAGTGCATTAATAGCTACACTACAAAATGAAGATGGGCCGCCCTGTTGTTATTTTTAGCTGAAACATCACAAGCAAATCTGAATATGCCTTGCTGATCAAAAGATCAAATCAAATTTGTCCCACCCTCTGCGGGATAACACCATTAATTTAACCTAGTTCATGGACTTCCTCCCCAGGATGTCGCTCAAAATTATGCTCAAAGTACCCTCATAAGCAGCGAATATCCATTCATAGCCATGTATGTAGAACTGTACAAAACATAAAATGTATTTTATTCATGTATGTTGCAAGGACAAATACCCAATGCCTATCCCAGTGTATCTTACTAAAATGTTCCAAGCTTGTAACATACATGAATAAAATACATTCTATGGACAAATACCCAATGTCTATCCCATTGGACAATTCAGCCTTGCACTTCACCTTGCTAAAGTGACAGGAAGCTAAAAATAACATTCAGTACAATGCGGGGGAAATCTCAAAAAGCAGCACTCACTACGCTTGTGGGGACTTCTTCTGTGTCAGGGGGAAGCTTGAAAACAAAAGGCTAGTTTAGATTTCTCCAAACACTGCATAAGCTTATTCATGTACATATTCAAATGGTCAAAGCAATTCAGGAAAGTTAGACAAACAAGTATAAAATGCATTTATCTAGATAGAAGGATTTAATACAAGAACCGAGAACTACAGAGAAAACAATTCGATTTTAAGTACATCACAGAGAATCAGTGTAAAATTGACAAAGACTCAAGACCTGTAGACAGAGCCACTGACTGCCAGCCTTCCTCCTGACCCACTAACCTGTTTCTGTGCTCGTTCTTTCTTGTTCTTGCGAGTATATCCCCCCGCTGCAGTTTTTGCTGCTATGCCGTGTGGTCGGTAGTCCTTGTCGGATTTGTCATCTTCTTCAGAATTTGTAGACAGATCTGGTTTAGGTTTCTGAAGCAAAATACATGTTCATCAAATCTAATCTAATAATCACAATAATTGTAAAATCTGACTATATCAGGTATCTGGATTTCCTATCTTGCTTTTGACGTCTTGGAGGAGGCTGCAGATTAGCCAATCACAAGCCTCCGCCAAGATGTTGGTGAGGGTTAGGGTTTCTATTACGATTTTCATGAATGAGACTAGAAAATATTGAAAGTATATTATGCAATTTGTTGACAATAATTAGGTCTGTCCCATCATTTTTACAAATTTGATTTAAAAACAATTTTATTTTTGCCACTTTTCACGTACTACCATTGACATTTTTGTTTTACTACAGATGCCTTTTTTTCAAATTCTGGGCCGCTGTTGTATTACCTCTGCCGGGTAAGCATCCCCTTTCTTGAAGATGTAGAATGGGTAGAGGATTCTCTCGTAGTGAGAGCGCAGGGATCCCCCCACCCCTTTCCCTGGAGGATACTTCAGCCTTTGTGCAATTTTACTCCATTTTCTTTCCTTTGTGACATATTCTATGCCACCCTCCTCTTCAACAGTCTACAAAAGTGAAGAAGGCCATGAGTCATGTTTTTAATATTACAATGAAACTTTGTAAAAACAAATGTATACTATACACCTTTTTTTTTAATTTCTATTCTTTTTCTCTCAGTTCAACTTAAAACAGTTAACAAAAATTGTTATTTCATAAAAGCCAATGCAAATGTAACAATATCAAGTTTTCACACCTTTAAAACACCACGCTGTGTAACATAAGCATGATGAAAAAGAAAATGCATTACATGCCATTTTTATTAGACTTGGTTAAGTCTCTTTATGTTAATTTTTGTTTGATTTTATGCATCTCCTCTGCTTCTGACCTTTCTCATAATGTGAGAACACGCAGAACAATCACAGTATCACGGAATGCAAGCAGAATATTTAAAAACAACGTAACCAGAGAGAATGAACAAAAATACACAATCTAATATACATTTACAATACTTTAAACGAGAATTACCTTGTACAAGTTGTATAAATCCAGTAACTTCCTCTCAACATGTGGAATTTTTAATGAACAGCCCTGTAAATATAAATTATAGTACTATAAAGGGACAAAGTACTCAAAAAATCTGAAAGACCTAAATTCAAAAATCTAAACACACACCTCAACTCCAAATTGCCATTTTGAAAATTAAAAAGCTACTAAATGTTGAAAAAAGGAGAATTATTGTCTTACCTGTAACTCCCAGAATCTTGCGAGTTGATCCAAAAAGTTTAGTTTAATCCGAGTAAATGCCTGAAGTATACAATATGATGATTATCGGAAATAAGCGAGTACGTAGATCTGGCTGTTCAAGGCAGTAACTAGTACCATAATTTGGAATTTTAAAGAAATCTCTTGATGGACTTATTGTGAGTTAACACACCACCAAAAAAAACAAACAAATTATTGATCCGCTCAGAAAATAAAAGTAAGCATTCTCGTACGTGATTTATATTTTTTCTCAAAAAGTTATTTCATCAAAATTATGCAACCTAAAATCTATCTGCCAAATCTAATAAACATAGACTTTTAAGTTAACAAATTCTTGATAATTATCCATAACACTTTATGAAGGTTATGAAATTTTAAAATACATTAAACCAAAACACTAGGTCTGCATTGAACATGTTAAAACTTAATACTGAGAGTGAAAAAGACTGACTAACCTCCAGTTCATTTAGACGCTGAACTCTTGGTGTAAATCTGAATTTATCCACATCCACTGCGAATGGTGGTTGCCAATCCTGAAACAAACGGCATCCTCATCACTAAAATGTCCCAGGTAGAAACACCCAAATGGCTAATACACAAAAGAACATGGCTTCCTAATGACACAGGCAGCCATATTGGATTTGAACTTTACTAATTTCTTCATAGCCCAAGTCTCACCAGGAGGATTTTTTTTATGTTAAGCTATATAAATCCCGAATACTCTTTAATTTCTGTTAATTTTTAATTAGATGACAAATATCAAGGTGATGAAGATGAAGAACTATCCATCCTTGACCTTTTTTCAGGATGTGATATAATAGGCAGTGCATTGAGGTAATGTATGCAGATTGAAACACTCAATAGTTTTGTAGCAATACAAAAATTCTTTTTCAAATATGAACATGAAAATCCATAATTAGTTTCTAAATTAATTTTAGCACTTAATAATTAGAAATTAGGCCTAATATAAATATTCTCCAAACCTACTGATGAATTTACCATCTTCAAACTCCTTTACTTAAAAGTTTGACTCATTTTCATTTATATCAATTTATGCCATTAATAATATAAATTCGTCAAATAAAATTTCCTTCGTAAATAATTAATTAGAAATGTAAACATTTAAATTTTGGCACTTTTAATGAGATTTGTTCAAAGTGTTAAAAACAAAAGAAAGAATTTGATGCCTTACTTTCTGATTATCTTTTGAATTCATGATTATTCATCATAACTGCATTAGCTTGTTTTAATAATACATAAATGCATTGAATCTTTGTTAAATTCGTTACTTTCTTCTCATTTCATCTGCATAATCAACAAACTAGTCAGTCTCATATCCAAACATTTTCATGTAAAAGAAAAGCATTTCAAGCACTTGAATTTGGGGAACAGCAATCCCTACTCCTTTTTAAGACAAATTTTAAAAAAAGGGAAAAAATCACTATGCTAATGAGGTATTCTATATTTGGCAATTGCAAATTTCATGAAACTGAGAATTATCATAAAGTATGAACAACTTTTGCCACAATTTAAAAGCTGTCTTCCTAATTTGACATAACAGAGGAAAAACTATGCATTTGATATCAATAGCTAGACTTTTTTTTTCTTTTGCAGCATCTGTCAAGTCCTACGGTCAAACAATGCGTCGCCATGTTTGCTCCATTACAATGCACGTATCCTAACTTAACCGTAGTTCATCATCTTGCATTCACTACATTAAACAAAGAATAATATATATGGAAGCAGGTAATAGATAACAAACCGGTGGTGGTTTAATTTTGCATATTCCTGTTTTTTCGGCAATAGGTTTTATTTTAGCAATATATCCCAAAGGATCAGCGAATTCTTCCTCAGTGGGAGTGAAAACTGGTGCCTCCGGGGGAGGAATGAAGTTAATGTATGGTTCATCCATAACCGACACTTCACAGCGTCCATAAACTTCCAAGGAATCAAGATGCCTAAGCCATTTAACAACGCTACACAATCAGAAATAAAATTCTACACATCATATATAGCCAACACTATGCAATATGTGTATTGCCCAGGAACTCCTTTACAAGGACTTTACGCTGAGGAAAATAGGACTAAATTATGGGTCCATTTTTCATGAAAACTCAATAAATTTTCGAAATGAGCGCCAATTATCTGTAAGTAATATCATATATAAAAAAACAATGATAAATTAGAGGAGAAATGCAATGGTAAATTGTATGAAAACGTATAAAGCGTAGGAATATAATCAAACAAGGTCATTGGTCATTTAAAACCGTTCAGGTTCGCAACAAAAATAAAGGAATAAAAACTGCAATTTCATATCAAAACCATATACTTGATTGTCTTTCATTTGTTTAGAAATACATCGTCAGATTAAATTTTGAGATGAACTTTGAAACAGAGCACTCCGTCTGCGGGACTAGAAGCGGAATTTTCAAAATGGCGTCCGGAGAGAGTTCATAACAACAACGAGATCAGTGTATGCCTTATTTGTGGTAGGCCTCATGAGAGAAGACGATGCATCATATACTGACACAAAATATTGATAGGCAGATCAGATTATTCTAAATTGTAGACGATATATTGCGTAAATCATTGTAACCTCTGATAAATTAGAAACATCGCAGGTTTGGACTTGTTTAATTTGTCAAAATGAGGAGTACTTTGAAAATGCAGAATCGAATAGTAAGGATAAATTATAGACGTTTATCTTAAAATTATAGAAGTTTATCTTATAAGTTATGAGTTTGTTTAAGATTATGATCGTTATTGTATTGCTATTAGAAGTTTATCTAATAAGTTATGAGCTCGTTAAAGCTATATTCATCAGTGTTCATTTGTTATTGATATTCCGATGGTACCGGACAACTCATCGAATGACAACCCTCCGAAGGTTACAATTCACTGAAAGTTGACTAATTGAAAGTAAAACTCAACGACGTGACAAGTCGGAGAAAGACAACTCATCAATGTCACTTGTATTGAATAAAAATAATAGTGAGAGAAAGATTTGAACACTTCATTGTTCTGAATTTCATTGTTTTGTTGAATTTCATTACTGTCACCCTAGACACCCTTCATCAGTCATCACAAAAGTAGTTTCAAACATGAAAAACGAACAACCCAGATACTCCATCGAGTGCTGAAATCAACATGTATATGAATACGTTTTAACCAATGCAGGGTTTGACACTAAGGCACATCCGACCGACCGAGTCTACTAGATGATAGTTCCGGTCGGGTAAATTGTCGATTTACTAGTCCGACTGGTCATGTTGACAAAATAAACAAGAAACTTTACTATAAACAATAAGATATTTCATTCTTAACTAATAAAATCACTGTGAAGAGTTAACAAGCAACTTTGAACTGCGTGATGACATAATCTCTATTTTTAGTTCTAATAAATAGTCGCTGTCGGAAGTGATGTTTTACGAAATTTACTCGATGTTAATGTGTGTAAAGTTATGTTGCGGATAAATAGATATAAACTGAATTTATTTTCATTTGAAAAAAACAACAGTTTAATTTAATTGAAGATAAGAAAGCGTCTATAAAATCAATAAATTACATCGTAAAAAGCCATTTTTCGGTGTTGACACATGTGCGGAAATGTCTCTATATTCAAATACGACTTTTCGTCCTCAAGGAAAGATGTCCCGAGAGATTCAGAAAAAAGAAATAGGTTGGGAAGAAACAAAGCAGGGCTTATGAAATAGAAATTTTAAAAAAGCGCTTGATGGCATTTTATTCTAATAAAATGACTAAAGAATTTCTGTGCCGGGTAGAATTTAAAGAAACAGAAAATGCGTTTGAAAATAAAAGCATCAAATTGAATAACGAGACTAAATAATTTTTAAGACAATTAAATACGTTATAGTTGAAACTTAACGTTTGTCATTTTAATTAAGTATCTAAATATGGAGAAACAATCAGGTTTTTTTTTTTTTCTGGAAAGTTGGTCAGGGCTAGTGGATGTAAGGTCAGGTCTAGTAAAAATCATTTGAAGTAGCCCGACTGGTCTAGTGCTCAAAAAAGTAAATGTCAAACCCTGCAATGACCCCGCACAACAACTGGAAGGGTGGCATAGGCACTTCTCGCGCTTGGCCTGTGTATCGCACCCCGACATATACAAATTTATTTCATCCCGTTAAGGAGAACAGTCCAGAACGAATATGGTTGTAAGTTCCCTCGTGCATGGTGAAGAGATCGATCTTCCCCACAAGAAGGAAATTACAAGAAACAAATAAAAAATTATTCTTCATTTTCTTGAAGGGTAAAAAATGGAATCTATCTAAAATACAATGAGGGTTTGCATATACTATAATTTCTTATTGAAACATTGATTATTGTCTAAGTTATTGAGTTATAAAACATTATTAAACAAATTTTTCATTATTTTTGGTTAGTTTCGATGAGTGTTGATAAATTGTCATATCTATGAGAAGTCCATTTTATGACTTGTCGATAAGTTGTCATGGACCCTTATTCCGACTATTTGGAAAGGTTATCTAAGCTGTATCAGTTTATGGTCTGATGCTCACTTATAATTTTTTGTCAAACTGTACACTTTAAAATGGGTTAAACTGAATTTCTCGCCTGCTTCAATTTTTCGTTTTAGACATCCTATTAACTCCCTATTAAAATGAAACATACATATTTTACCTTTACATGTGTAAATCCCACAGTAAATCAAGTTGGATATTTCGAAGCCATTGGAAATCGAAAGTCTGACCATGGATGAAAGTGAATTTTTCTCATTTTATACAATATATTTACATTAGTAAGTTGGGGCAGTTTGTGCATTATAAACCATAAATTTTTGAACTGTGTATAAAGTAGCATAAACTGTCCCAAATTATTGAGGAAAATTACTTTTGATGTTACTTGATGAATAATTCTTAAGAAAATATGAATTTTGTATGACACAGACCGATATACATGTACATGTATTGTCGTAGCAACAAAATGGAAATGGAATAGCCAAATGTATTGTGACGTCATATTGTGGGACTAAATGGCAACTTTATTTATGCAATATGAAGAATGTTTATAATTAAATGTCAAATGAACCAGTTGAGTGTATGCGTAAATTTGAATTATTTGTTTAAAAAAACAAAAGAGTATTCTGTAACTTCTGGGCTGCTTATGGTTGCCTTTACAATCATAAAAGCTAAGAGATTTCTGTCAAAATGCAGATTGATGCAGTAATGAATGTATATTCAATTAATAATCTACTAAGCAAAATAGGAAATGCATGTACATGTATATTAATTCTTAGCTGGGGCTCCATTAGATGAGTGAAAAACTTTTTAGAAAATATTTAAACCAAGAAGTAAAAAAATTTATTTCATACATGCATGCATAAATATATATTTATGTATATATACACACATACTGATATATCTATCTATATATATTTATATAATTTATATTTCTTTCAGATGAGTGTGTAATTTAATTCTTCCTTGAAACAACATACCATGGTACTGCAGATGTATGTCCAACTCTGAAAAGGAAATATGAGGTACCTTGCTTTCAATGCAGAGAAAGAGAAGGAAAGAGAGTCAGATGACTGTACAGATATTATTTATGTCATTTAATGAATTTGAAATTATGAAACTTCGGAAAGTAATTCAAGATAGATGTTTGTATGATTTAAAATAGCTCTAGTCAATGATTCCAAGATCAATACTTTGTGTTTATTATCAAATCTACTTTCAGTGATAAGGGATCTCCTAGACAGAAAAAGAATGTGTCTGTGATCAACCATAAAATGAACCCTGAAGAATCGAAGCAACCTCGAAAGAGTGAAGGGGGTCTGCCCAACATCAATGAAAGATTAGGTCAGTGTACGCGTATAATGATAGGATATGAACATTTTTCCTGCAATGGTTGCTACCTTCATTACCTGATAAAACAACAAAGAAAGATATTTTATTGTTTATATTTTCAAGTATTCTTTAAAAATGTAAATTCGATTTAAGTACTGAAATATCATATCGTTAACCATTTTGTTACTGAAAACAGAAAATTTAATGCAACCTTTGACTTTGGCGACACTCCATATTTGGTAATGATTACGTAGGCAGGTGGTACTAAAAAAAAACCCAGATCGAACTAGTTTGTAACAAACATGAATTGTCTATGATGAAAGCAATGCCAATTTTAAAGAAATATAAGAGAAAAGATTCAATGAATGCAAATATAAAAAATTCAATGAATGCAAATATAAGAAAGAAGGTTCAGTGAATGTGAATATAAGAGAAAAGATTCAGTGATTGTAAATTTATGATTATGATTGCTTGGTCTTTGATAAACAGATGGTACTTATCATTTTCAGAGAGTTTATAATGTGTCAAATGCTTTTTATCGGAACCTTAATGTCTCTGTTATACTGCATGCTTGATGAAGCTGCAAAGAGATTCTGATGTCACAGTGCTTGTATGCTTTTACAGGCCATTTACGCCCCTCCCGAGAATTGTTGGAATATTATAGAAAGAAAATCGCGGAATATGACGAAGAGCATGATCACATGGTCAGCAAACTTGAAGAGTATCGTATCACATATGAGGAACAGGTACACATAACCAAGTTTTATGTGGAGGAAATTCATGCTCAAATGTGTGAAAATTCTCCTGTATGCCAGATTTTATGTACAATTTTCAGTGTAGATTTCTGCATGGAAAGAACCAGATACAGTTTCTACAGTCATCTGGCCCAGAAAATTGATGATTTCAATAGGAGTCCCGAAATCTGCCATTCCAAAAGAGAATATATAAGAAAACCCAAACTACATTTGATTTGATCCAAAATTACTTCATGCTGTAATGACAAGAGCGTGAAGTTTGCATAAAATTGCCAAAAATGCCAAAGTCAATGAAAAAAATAAAAAAAATTCTGGGGGTTTTCCATTCAGAAAACATGCAGCCCATGCGTCGAGCAAATTCATATTCAAATACATTATTTATCGTCTATTAATAAACAATATATATTGATTTCATTTTGCTCGAATAATTAATATTCATGGAATAACGTATCCATTTAAACAAAAATATATAATCTTTATCCTTAATTAAATTTTTCCGTGATTTAAATGGAAATAGTTGTGGTTGTAAATAAGAACTGAGGTTTGTATAAAAAACTATGGAGAAAAAAAAAACCCATTAAAAGTTCCTTTATGATTCTAACAGCACAAGTTGCAGTGGGAGCTTCGCCAGAGAGAGGAGGAGATTGTAGAACTACAAAAGGCCCTCAGCGACATGCAGGTCTATCTGTTCCAGGAACGAGAACATGTGCTACGGCTCTACTCTGAAAACGACAGACTCAAGGTAACGATTCAGGGATTCAAAACGACAGACTCAAGGTAACGATTAAGGGATTCAAAGCTTGGATTACTTTCAATTTTTTTGGCTGCAAATGTAATTGAAATTAGGGTTGTCCGGGTAGTGTATTGGTTAATGTACTTGCTTCTCACCACTACAACCCAAATTCGATTCTCAGAATTGGCAGGAGTTGTAATCTCTTCCACTCGTGGCCTTTCTTTGGGTAATCCAAATAAAGTTTAAGTTAGCTGGACTTATCCATTTATTCATTAAGTGCTAAATATTCACAAAAAAGTAAAATTAGGTAGATCAAAATTGCAATTTTCAGAAGTACAGACATCCATGGAATTCGATGTCATTCAGGAGTAGATGAGAAAAACTAATTTTGATTCCTAATTAACACAGTATATAGGCATAATGTACACTTTTCATTGAATCGGACACTTTCAGAAAAATCAATGGCCAATTTCTGATAATAATTGTATCAAACTGTTTCAGTGTTTGTCGTGTGGTGTTTATGCAATAATTAGATGTCTCATTTTGTTTTTATGGCCACGATGCCCAGGACTATAGGTGGAGGTCGAAGTTTGTTCAGCTTTTCAGTGCTGTTGTTGGTTAAGACTTGTTTTTAAGGCATGAACTAGTAAGATGTGATGCATAATTGCAAATATATATTTCAGATTTGAGAACTGATGAGGTTTTATGATAACTAGAGAGATGTTGTACATTTCAGATTCGAGAACTTGAGGACAAGAAGAAGATTCAGCAGTTGCTAAGTTTGTCCAGTACACCGGACAGTGAGACCACATATTTCATGAAGGAGCCTCCCGCTAAAGCCATCATAGAACAGAAAACCAGGAACAAGAGACCACAGAGTGCTGCTGACAGCCGGCAGAACAGGGGTAGTCCATCTCTCTTCCTCCCTCCCCCCCCCCCCCCCCCCCCCCCTCATAAATATTATACCTGTACAGAGTGCTGCTGACAGCCGGCAGAACAGGGGTAGTCCATCTCTCTTCCTCCCTCCCCCTCATAAATATTATACCTGTACAGAGTGCTGCTGACAGCCGGCAGAATAGGGGTAGTCCATCTCTCTCCCCCCACCCACCCCCCTCAAAAAACATTATACATGTACAGAGTGCTGCTGACAGCCAGCAGAACAGGGGTAGTTCATCGCTCTCTCTCCTCCTCCCCCCCCCCCCCCCCCCCCCCCCTCATATTGTACCTGAACAGCATAAAGTACATGCAGGATATTCTGTAAATCCCCTTAATGTGCAAATTCTCAAAAGCTTTGTTATCACAAAATAAGATGCCCATGAATACCCTTTAACATGTATGCATACCATACACAAACAAAGAGGACAAACAGCACAGTTATGCCTTGTTAATATTGGAACACTTAGTTTAAACTAATATTTATTCGTAATTTGATGATAAAGTTTACAAGCAATGTCTTATAATAGATTGAGAAACAAGCCAAAAGACTTATATTAATCTCGCTGTCAGAGAAAAACTTGTTGAAATAAAGGCAATTGAAATATAGTAAGTGATTTTATACCATATCTATCTGTTCCTTGGATTTTTAAAAATAAAAATGCTGTGAATATATTGATTTTAGGTATAAAGAAGAAACCTGTGTCTCAATCTGACCGCCGAGGCTCTATCGAGGCCATCCCGGAGGAGAAATACAAACACGATAACGAGTCCTTGGTGCTACAAGTGGAGGCCCTGCAGGCTCAACTACAGGAACAGACAAAGCTGGCCAAGGAGCAAGTGGAGGCCCTGATAGAGGATAGGAGAGTGAAGGAGGAGGAGATGCAGACCCGCATGGAAAGGGACGAGGCAAAAATTGCAACACTCACTGAGAAGTAAGCCAGGCTGATCAGTCAGTGATCATGGCAGCAGCAAAGCATGCAAGAAAAAAAAATTTACTCTGGTCCAGTTTTCATGGATTACTAAATCTATATTTCACATTTTCTTTTGGATATACAATGTAATTTCCAAGATAACTGTATTTTATGCCCTGGAGGTTGAACTTGTTTTTAAGTGGGTGTCCTTTTGTCTTTTTATCAAGATATTCAAACTATAACGAAAATTCAAGGTCACTGTTATACGACTTATTAAGGTCAAGGTAAAATTTGCTATATTTGGACTTGGCACACTCAAGGGCATATTGTTTGAAGTACATCTGTTTACAGACTTGTTCAAATCAATGTTCCTGTATTGATGCCTTTGGTACACAATAAATCAAGTGTCAGCAAAAGAGCAAATAGAAAACGTGTTAATGACTGCATGGCATATAGCAGCCCATTTCTATATCCTTTCAGGTTTAAAATATCATGCACTCATGTACAGTGTAGTTCTAAACTTGTAAGCAATGTTAGAGCTATTGATGACTGAGTCAAAGGTCATAAGGTCATTAAGGATAGCAACATATAAAGACTTGTCATCAGGATTTCACACACTGAATATAAAATTCCTTGCAGTTAAAAGGCCATTTAAACAGTATAAAATGTTTTTACCACAGACAAACTGTGAAAAACAAGATGTCCCCAAATCTTTGATTCTGGGTCATAAAATTCTGTTTTTAAATAATTGTCCTATAACCAAGTTAAAGTTATAAAAAAAATAGTGGAGATGTCAGACACTGTAAATGATCTCCAGAAACCCAGAAATTTCATAAACAATGTACACAGGCTGAATTTTACAAACGAAATTAAAGTGCATCAGAATACATAGTAATACTAGTTGATTTGAATAAAAATCATACATTTGTAAAACAGTTGTAGAATTGTTATTCACTAACATTGGTTTTGGTGTGCATTCAGATTACACAAAACACAGGATCTTTTGTATGAGAGTACCAAGGACTTTCTGGAGCTGAGGTACCAGGGACGGTCTAACGAAAGACAGTGGATGGGTGAGAAAGACAAGCTTCTGAGGGACCTAGATCAAGTTAAGCTTCAGCTGCACCCCAACAGGGACCCTGTGTTAAACATGTCAGATGGAGCCTTGGACAGGGCAGGCTGTGTGGAAGAAATGAAGGTATGCCTAATTCCTGAAATATTAACACACAGTCACAAACATTGGTGTAGGTGTGTCCCACTCATAAAATATTAACACACAGTCACAAACATTGGTGTAGGTGTGTCTGCTAAAACAATAACACACAGTCACAAACATTGATGTAGGTGTGTCCCACTCCTAAAATATTAACACACAGTCACAAACATTGGTGTAGGTGTGTCTACTAAAATATTAACACACAGTCACAAACATTGATGTAGGTGTGTCCCACTCCTAAAATATTAACACACAGTCACAAACATTGGTGTAGGTGTGTCTGCTAAAACAATAACACACAGTCACAAACATTGGTGTAGGTGTGTCCCACTCCTAAAATATTAACACACAGTCACAAACATTGGTGTAGGTGTGTCCCACTCCTAAAATATTAACACACAGTCACAAACATTGGTGTAGGTCTGTCCCACTCGTAAAATATTAACACACAGTCACAAACTTTGATGTAGGTTTGTCTACTAAAATATTAACACACAGTCACAAAAAACATTGATGTGACATTATTTTCATACATCTCCTCTGATAAATGTAATTTAAATCATGTGATTTTTTTCTAGAATTATGTGATTTGAAAACTTCAGCATGTCAACTCTTTCATTTTGTAATAAAATAAGATGTCATAAATTATATATGCAAGTGCATATGCAGTGGTATATATATAAGACTCAAGGAAAATAACACCCATTCATTTTGAAAAAGATGTAGTTGGTTTCCATGTTTTTGATGTTGATATTTTTACATTGATAATTTGTTGGTAATTTGACTTGACGTTGATAATTTGTTGGTAATTTGACTTGACGTTTATGATTTGACAGTGATTTGACTGGACGTTTATGATTTGACAGTGATTTGATTTTGATGATTCAGTGTTGATAATTTTATGATGATTTGATTGACAGACTCTGGAATACCAGTTGATGATTTTACAATTATTCAATGTTGATGATTTTACAATAATTCGATGTTGATGATTTTACGAGAATTTGATGTTGATGATTTTACGAGAATTTGATGTTGATTGTACAAAAATTTGATTGACAGACTCTGGAATACCAGTTGACTCAGTCGCAGAAGTTGGCCGAGATGTACAGAGAACAAGTGATACAACTGGAGGACGAGTTGTCACGGATACGAGAGGAAGGGGACGTCACTAGGGAAATATTTAAGGTAAATGACTGTTGTTTTCATACTCTAGGTGATTCAAAGTAAACATGTTTTTAATCTATCATGCAACATTATATATATATATATATATATTGTTAGTGTATTTGTAAGTAAACTTCATACTTGATAAATGGATTGCTTTTGACTTAGAGAATTTAGACAAGGTCATTGTCACTTGGAACACAAATTCTTAAATTCTGGATATAACCCTGAAATACAAAATCTACGGAGGTTCATTAATTCAAATGATGTCCTACCCTAAATCTCTCTGTAACACGTAAGTAACAGAGACCTGCTAATGAACAATTTGTATTTGTCTAGTGTTGAAACAATCTGGTCAGATATTGTTTTGAAGTAAACTAGTGCAGAGTTCAATATTCAGTGGTTCCCCATTTTAAATATTTCCTGTGGAGGGTCATAGTCCTGTAATGGCAGTTTTAGTTTAGGTCTTTAGATAAATTATTTGACTTTTCCTATATTACATAGAAATTTGTAATAGTTCTACTTAAGGTTACGTGAGTACTATACACATTCTAAGTCATTAGTCCTATGTCTCATTGTTGTCATAGTAGAATTGACTAAATCAAAGACTAAATCAATTATTCTGTGTCTCTTGTTACAGATAATGTATAATACAGGCATACTAAGAAACTTAAACTTTGTGTAGGGGTTTGAATTTTGCGTTATTTCTATTTGTGTTAGAGTCATAGCGATAAAATGACTTTCTATTTGTGTTAGGGTCATAGCGATAAAATGACTTTCTATTTGTGTTAGGGTCATAGCGATAAAATGACTTTCTATTCATGTTAGGGTCATAGCGATAAAATGACTTTCTATTCATGTTAGGGTCATAGCGATAAAATGACTCTCTATTTGTGTTAGGATTACCGTAGCGATAAAATGACTTTCTATTTGTGTTAGGGTCGTAGCGATAAAATTACTTTCTTTTTGTGTTAGGGTCGTAGTGATAAAATGACTTTCTATTTGTGTAGGGGTTTGAATTTTGTGTTATTTCTATTTATGTTTGGGTCTTAGCGATAAAATGACTTTCTGTTTGTGTAGGGGTTTGAATTTTGTGTTATTTCTATTGGTGTTAGGGTCGTAGCGATAAAATGACTTTCTATTTGTGTAGGGGTTTGAATTTTGTGTTATTTCTATTTATGTTAGGGTCGTAGCAATAAAATGACTTTCTATTTGTGTTAGGGTCATAGCGATAAAATGACTTTCTTTTTGTGTAGGGGTTTGAATTTTGTGTAATTTCTATTTATGTTAGGGTCGTAGCGATAAAATGACCAAACGTCTACAGCTGATGAACCAGAGGTACCAGGACCTCGAGAGGAGACGCAATCTAGAGGTGGAGGGCTTCAAAAATGACATCAAGAACCTCAGGTCAAGGCTAAAGGATGTAGAAAGGCAGCTATACAAGGTAGGGGAGAGGCTCTAGAGGACTTTTTTCTCTCGTAGTTTTTCAGCAGGTGCCCTCTCAGCGGAGTTACATTATAGAAAAATGTTTACATCAAACAATATTAGCTGCAGCTTTTTCGAGTAAACTTTTTCAGGGGAGCATGTTAAAACTTGACCAATATGAATTTTAACTGATTTTTTTTTCATACATGTCTAAATTACACACCAAGTGATCATTCTGGCTTGAAATGAAATGAAAAATACATAAAATGCTATAGAAACATGGATTTTTGTAGGGCCGCATTGTCATTGAAAGAAATAAGCGTGTTGTTGTTGGGGGAGGTTGTTGTTGTTGTTGGGATGTGTGTTGTTGGAGGGTTTGATTTGGTTGTTTAGGTGTGGTTATTCTTAATTAGAGAATTTAGAGTTTCTGTTTTTCATGAAGAATGTACGGACATCCATGTATCTTTACCATGAAAGGAATAGAAATTGTCTCCCCCTACATTAGAATCAATGATATTATGTTAATTTAAAAACATATTGAATGAAAATTCATGGATTATTATTCTAAAAAAGCACATCTTACCAAAATAGAATTGGTTATCTTTCTTGTCACAGACCAGTGTTAGAGGGTTGTAGAAGCAGTGTTATTTTTATGATAAGAGATAAATTGTTTTGATATTGATTAGAGATACATTATTTTGATATTGATTAGAGATAAATTGTTTTATTATTGATAAGAGATAAATTGTTTTATTATTGATAAGAGATACATTGTTTTGATAAGAGATAAATTGTTTTGATATTGATAAGAGATACATTGTTTTATTATTGATAAGAGATATATTGTTTTGATATTGATAAGAGATAAATTGTTTTATTATTGATAAGAGATAAATTGTTTTGATATTGATAAGAGATAAATTGTTTTGATATTGATAAGAGATAATTTGATATTGATAAGAGATAAATTGTTTTATTATTGATAAGAGATACATTGTTTTGATATTGATAAGAGATAAATTGTTTTGATATTGATAAGAGATAATTTGATATTGATAAGAGATAAATTGTTTTATTATTGATAAGAGATACATTGTTTTGATATTGTTAAGAGATACATTGTTTTGATATTGATTAGAGATAAATTGTTTTGATATTGTTAAGAGATACATTGTTTTGATATTGATAAGAGATCAATTGTTTTATTATTGATAAGAGATACATTGTTTTGATATTGATAAGAGATAAATTGTTTTGATATTGATAAGAAATACATTGTTTTGTTACTGATAAGAGAAACCTTGTTTTGTTATTAACGAACCTCCAACTTTATTCCAGGTGACAATGGGATTTGCTGAGGACATGGACATCAAACGCCCGGATGACTTAGATTTGCAGATTCTAAAGAACGTGAAGGCAACAGCAGGTCGATCCAAGAAACTGATGGGAGAACTGAAAAGTCTCAAGTCAAAAATGTATGGAATTGAGAATGACTTAAAACACTTATGATCAGTTGCTGTGATAATTTTCTGAAGAGGAGAATTATTTAGTGACCTGGGGAAAGGCTCAGAGTAGATTTTATCTGAGCATAATACAATGAAGATATATCAAAGGGATTAAGTTCAGTATCAAGCTTTGTCAGGATGGTGAGATTCTATTTTAAGATGAAATCTGTTGCAGACAAATGTTTGGTTTTTGAAGGTAATTGCAAGAAAAATATGTAGGCAAAGTGTTTTATTAACCATAAAAAGTCATAGTGATGTGATATTTATGTACATGTACTTTTGTTTATTTATATCATCTACATTTAGATATTAAAATGAAGAATAGGTCATTTAGTGTCCAGTCTAATTTATTGCACTGACAGAATTTTGTATGTTAAGTTCAAATGATAAACTTTCTACCAGGTGGTGGTGATGTTGGGCTATGTAACTAAAGGGAAAGTACTACTGCAAAATTGCTATTCATAGATGTTTTCTTTAAATATATTTATGATAAAAAATACATGTTCATTGAAATTGTACTCAGATTTCGTATAACAGGCTTTGAGGATATAAAACTTTTTTGAGCACATTTTCATACTCAAACTCTGTGCTCGAAATCGTACTCATACTCAAAAGTGAAGGTTTTAACAATTTTATAAAATCATTCTCACACTCAAATGGAGTACATGCTCAAGATTTTTCAAGTATTTTTCTTGCTCAGAGTTGTACTCAAAACGAACATGGCTGAATTTGAGTTCAATAAAAGTTTTATAACCTCCAGGCTAGTTTAATTTAGTGACTGGCAAATATAGCAATTTCAATGATGACAAAGCTGGCTTTAAGTCTATCATATGCAAAATTATGTTTGATTTATTTTTGAATGCACAACAACATGTTAGCTAGAAATGATTTGAATTTATCGATAAGAAACTGCTCAATATGTAGAAAAGGAAGTACTGTACAATGTAGTGCTATGGATCAAAGCTACTTTGGTTTGAAGAAACCAGAAACGAACCACTATCTAGTGCCGGAGAGATGCTTAAGGTTGATTGATCCTCATGTGACGTCAGAGGTTTTTGCAAAATCTTTATTTAATTAAATTTTGCGCATGATTGAAATATATCTTTCACAGAAATTTTATTCACTGAATAAAATAAAAAAATTAGTAAACTTTTGATGCTGAAAAAGTGTTTATTTTCCATAGATAATCAATTATTAATAATTTTAAAAATGTTGTCAAGGGCAATAACTCCTATGCTGGAATTTCCTCTACTGCATATCTATGACATAATGATTTCACTAATACCCACAATTATTTTTTATATATCTATAAATTATCAGATTTCTTAAACTGTGGACATTTAAAATCTGTCATTTCAACAAGTTTTTATTAATTTTCATCATTCTGTTGAACGAAAATGTGCGATTTTTTTTATGTTGATATATGCTTCTGTTTTAGTATGTCTGACATCTTTAAAATGGTGGCAACATACACATTTTCTTTGGTTATTGGTTAGATTAAACCATATTGAGTGGAAATCAATACAGTTTTTCCATTTTAACCATTAATATTGATAAGTCACATGAGGATCGACCCACCTTAAAGTAGATACATCTTCTATTTTCACTTTCTTATGTAGTATACATCTCTCGAGATCGCGGTAGCTCAGTGGTAGATCGTTCGCTTCGTAACCTGGAGGTCGTGAGTTCGAGCCCGTAAACATAGGTAGAGATTGCTCCTTCGCCAAACGCTCGGCATTTAGAAGTATGAATCACGGGTCTTTCGGATATGACCTTACAAACAGAGGTGTCGCGGCAGGCGCTGGTACGTTATAGAACCCTCACTGCTACGACCGCAAGCACTAAGCATAGGTCAAAATTTGTGCTGCTTCACCTACAACTCAATATGAGTGAAAAAATCTCTTTTAAGCTATGGTACCAACGTTTTTCTTATAGCATTATTCTTACCGAAATAAAATAAAATTCACTACCTAATAATTAGACCCTAAACAATTTCCAGTGAATCAAATCATAGAAGTCAAACAATTTTGTCGGTACATATTATCACCGTGTACATTTTATCGCCGACGACGGTCTTGAATTGTAAAATGGGTAATCTCGGCAATATGTGCCGGCGGTCGCAATATACACCGTAAGGGTATCTGCATATCGGTCGCCGACAATACATATCATCACAGGTCTGCTGCCGGTGTAGCAAAAAATTTGACCACTGTCCATAGACTGATTGATTATATATTGTTTAACGTCCCGCTTGTTCATATGTAGACGTCACCATTGCCGGTGAAGGGATGCAAAATTTCGGACTAAGCTCGGCGCTTACGGCCTTTGAGCAGAGAGGAATCTTTATCGTGCCACATCTGCTGTGACACGGGATCTCGGTTTTTGTGGTCTCATTCGAAGGACCGCCCTATTTAATCGCCTTTTACGACAAGCAAGGGGTACTGAATACGTGTACCCACGGGAACCACTGTATACGGGGAAGTTACCATGGGTCATTTCTTAACGTTGTAAAATGACCCGAAAATTAAATAAAATGTAAATAAAAACAATAATAAGAAATGACGATAAAATAATAATTTTAAAAAATTTACCCTAAAAAAAAAAAAAAACCAACTCCCCGACAAGATAAACAAGACATAATAAGATATAAAGTGTTGCCGCTGAATCACGAGTGGGGTGGTGTAGGGTTCTGCGCATTATGTACAGCTTTCAGCAATAAGATATATGCACTTGGACCACGTGACTGACAAATCAGGAAGAAAAATTCTCCAAAGAGTATTTCCCAGGCTGGCGAATATCGGGGCGAGGCCACGGATTTTATGTTCACCAACAGCAGTTCGGGCGGTGATGAGACGGACAGGTAGATCACGGTAGTTATTCAAATTATTTTATATCTAAAGTTCTTTATATATTTCCAAAATTTTGGATCAGCTCTTTGGACGAATAAGGCATGTCCTAATTCGCTCCTCTTTTAACATTGATTGGCAAGCCTAAAGACCAAAAACATGTAGTCTGCGTTGTAAATACGTTTGTAGATTAGTGTACATGTAGTGCTAGATGTATTTATATGTAGTTTTTGTTATTATGCTCTGTTGATATTGACCACATTATGTAATTCTTTTCGTTTGTCCTGAAGAAGGGACGGGTCGTTCCGAAAATTTGACAATCTCGTTGTTCGTGTCGTTGGTCATTTTAGTGCTTTATATATATATATTTATACAATATATATATATTTATATAAATATATATATAAATATATATATATTTAGGTAAAATTGTGTTTTAAAAAAAAATCAGTGTCCGGTATAAAATATTAAAAGAAATAGAATAAACAGTACACAAAGTTAAAAATATATATATCTAGAAATTATAACTGAAACATTTCTTAGAAGAATACATAATCTTGATATCAGATATTCGAATTCTTGAAATCAATACATGTGTATCAAAATTTGCATATTAAGTAGATATAGACAAGAATTGAAGAATTCGAATTACAGATATAAAGATATATAAGAAATAAGCCCTGCATGATTTTAACTGTATCACCTGTTCTGTAGAGTCGTGTGTGTATCATATATAAGAAATAAGCCCTGCATGATTTTAACTGTATTACCTGTTCTGTAGAGTCGTGTGTATCATTTAATTTGTACTATACCAGGCACGTAACAACGTTTTGATAACATACCCGTTATTTCTACAAGCAAAATATATTATTCATGCACTCAAAGTTAGATTTATTGGTTGTCTGCGCCCCACCACATTTTAATAACAGTAAAGAATGGTAGTTGAAAGGTCAGGATGGACCAATGAATTCAGTGGCGGATCCAGAAGGGGGGATCCGGGATTCAGATATAATTTGAGGGTGGAATCCCCCCCCCCTTTGAAAATAAAAATTAATGGTAGAATTCCCCTTTCAAAAATTCTTGGATCCGCTCCTTGGATTGAACCTGTGTACTGAAGGCTGAATCTTTCTGCCCCCCCCCCCTCCCTCCATGATTTAGGATTAGGATGGTGAAAAATGCACAGAACTGGGCATTTCAGGTTGTTTTTCTTAGTTTTTAACTGTAAAGAATTTTCGAATTGTTGTGAAATCAACTTCTTCTTTGGCTGCTACTCCTCCGCTCCGCCCACTTTGAAAAACAATGCTAAGTGCATGTTTATAGCAAAAATAAAAACAAAAAAACAAAACAAAAAAACAAAAACAAACTGCCCTAGGTACACTCATTCAGATTATCCTAAATGAATAAATGTAACAATTTTACATACAATCCTCCTTACAATTTTGAACGAATTTTAATTTATTTTGACAGGGACGCACAATGACCACGCCCACCATTCAAGCACAGGAGGTCATCACCTGTGACCTCTGTACTAAACCAACCCAACAATTCTGTATCAATTGTCAGGTCAGTTTGTGTGTGGACTGTGTTAGTAAACACGTGGACAAGCTCGATTCTCTACCACATGACATCGTTCCTTTCAGAGACAGAAAGGTGACTGTTCCAGGGTGTGAATTTCACCCCAGTCAGAAATATGGGGCCTACTGCCAACAATGTGATGCACCAGTTTGCCAGAAATGCCTACTTGGTCCCCATAATGGTCACAAAGTCAAGAATATGCCAGCACGTTTTCATGACAAGAAAAAGGAAGTTGAAAAAGAAACCAAAGATATTGAATCTGCTATTGATCCACAGTACAAGAAGAGAAGTGAAGAAACAGAAAGCAATACAGTGGCTGAATTGGACAGTAGATCACAGACTAAACTAACCAGTCTGTTAGACCAAATAAAATCAATTACAACCATTCCTACTGGATTTAATCCTCTATACAATGTTGCCTGTGTGGGAGTGGATGAAGCCTGGGTTAGTGGTAAAGATAAAACCATAAGACGTGTTGACATACACGGGTCTGTACGGGACACTGTCACCACCACATGTAAAACCTGGCCTGATGACATCACAGTGACCAGGCAGGGAGAACTGGTATACAGTGATGCCAACAAGAGCACTGTGAACATTGTCAGACACGAAAGAACAGAGAAACTGATGACCACACCACAGGGCTGGATTCCAGGCACATTATGCTGTTCTAAGTCAGGGGACATCCTGGTCAGTATGTTTACTACTGGTTTTAGCCAGCGTAAAATTGTCCGTTATCAGGGACATACTAGTATAGCGAAACAGGAAATAGATAGAGATGAAGATGGAAAACCAATCTATAAAGGTGGGAAATACCCACTGTGTGTGGTGGATAACAACAATGGAGACATCGTGGCGTCTGATAGTAATGCTAACACTGTGGTCGCGGTGAACAATTCAGGAAGAGTCCGATTCCGATACGACGGTACCCCAGCCAGGAGGAAGAGGTCATTTGATCCTGGACATATAGTGACAGACTCCATGAGTCAGATCATTGTAACAGATATCAACAATGACTGTCTACACATCCTGGATCAGAACGGACAGTTCCTGAGATGCGTGTCCAAGTGTGGACTAGTTCGTCCTGATGCGCTGAGTGTGGATATTATGGGAAGATTGTGGGTTGGGTTACATACGTACGGAACAGTGAAAGTGATTCAGTACATGAAATAAACATACAAAATTCAGACAGGCACTTCTATCATCCACTCTCACAGCAGATAGCAATGGTAAATCTTATTTCTTTTTCCAGTAAGAATTTGGAAATATCGAGTGTAGCAGAAAGAAATACCAGAAAACTTCAAGTCCTCATATCAAGACATTGATTTGGTACCATAATATAAATGAAGAAGTGGAGGATGTCATACAAGATTTGAGATGAGAAGATAAGAAGCATAATTTCTTTGAGTGTCTAAATTATATTGCATGCAGAGAGGATATAATGAATATTACTTTAGTACACAAAACACTGTTGTAACTTTGCTCACTTGGATGTTGAAAACGAATTATCGTGGTTTCTTAACTGTGAAATTATTGAAGTGTTTTCTTCTGTCGTTGAACTAGCTAGACAAGTAATATATCTATAAAATTCCCCATATCCGTGTAACAATACTCCATTATCACCTGCTCGTGCGTTTATGTCTCTCAAAAGATTATATTTGCTAGAGCATCTTATAATAATAATATTTATTTAGATAGTAATAATAGTATTTATTTATATAGCGCCCTATATGACTATAAATAATCACTCTAAAGCGCTGCACACAATAAAAATGATACAGCATGTTATAAACGGAGTAAAAGGAAATTATAATAGCATTAATTAAGACAGATAATATCAAAACAATGCTAGAAAAACATCAATAATGTGATGTAAAATTACTAAAATCTAAAACATGATATGCATGAAAAAAGTTCCACGCCGTACAATCAAATGATATAAAATACAATATTTGAAATAAATATACAATTATACACTTGAAAAAGTCATGTTAAAATAATGGTAAAGAAACCATAAAGATTTAACCACATATAATACTGATAATATGCAAGTCTAAAAAGATGTTTTTCAATGTTTTTTAAAAGTGTTCAAATTCTGACAACAGCATTCTGACATCTTCTGCGGATGATCAATTTTGAAATCGAGGCAGGCTACTGAGAAACACGATGATGTCACAGGGGTTTCAACAGTCTCGTTTGGAGTCAGCATTTCGCAATTTCTATGGTTGTTTTGATGATCTGAATTGCCTATAGATCTACAATCTTTCACTAGTTCTTTACATACAGATTATTAATCCGTTTATCTGATGAATATATAGGGCCCGCGGCGGGTATGACCGGTCGACTGGAGATGCTTACTCCTCCTCCTCCTAGGCCCCTGATTCCACCTCTGGTTTGTCCAGGGGTCCGAGTTTGCCTAATTCCTAATTTTACGAGGGCCTCGTATATTCCTTATTAGAGTTATGAAATTGATCACTGTTCATTATCTTCACCTTTTCATTAAGCATATTGAAACACTCCTCATATTACAAGTAATCCCACCTCTGAAAGATCCATGTTTACTCTTCTCAAAAATGTATCTTTTATAGGATTTATGAGATTGATCACTGTTATCCGGAACTGTTTCTACATTGATATAGATATTAGAATACACACCATGGATCCTCTACTTGAAACAACTTGTAAATAATGCAAGCCAAACACTAGTGATTCATGGTAGTTCAATTTACAATTCTATAGTTTAATGTGTGTGTGCGTGTGCGCGCGCGACTTTTCCCCTACTTTACATTAGGATTGTTGTGTGATCAAGACGATCCAGCGGTGTTACATGTATGAATGAAATACTATGCTACAAATTGTACTTTACAAAGTTTGTTTGTAATAATGTATAAGTGTACCTAAGCATATTATTTGTATTGTCTGGATGGTTCCTGATTTGGAATAAAGAATCTATCTATCTATACAAGAATTTGTTGTTCGTCCAACAGAAATTCCCGAGGGGATCTGGGTTAGAATAGGTCCTCAGTACCCCCTTGCTTGTCGTAAGAGGCGACTAAATGGGGCGGTCCTTCGGACGAGACCGCAAAAACCGAGGTACCGTGTCGCAGCAGGTGTGGCACGATAAAGATCCCTCCCTGCTCAATGACCATAAGTGCCGAGCATAGGCCTAGATTTTGTAGCACTTTGAACCGGCAGTGGTGACGTCTCCATATGAGTGAAATATTCTCGAGAGGGACGTTAAACAGTATTCAATCAATCCAACAGTAATGAAAACTGTAATTGTTTCCCGCTTCCAGGTATATCAACCACTCACATCCAGTCTTAGTATGTAAATATTGGCACCTACCCAGCAATGCAAAACATGGATGAGGGCATACATAAAAATGATGTATCCGTTAGGACCAATTATGCGTTACTCACGATAAATCAAAGACCAAAGTTTTTGATATCAAAGATTTCTTTAATAAAAATGGAACAGGGCAATATGAAAGGTGAAGGTAACGAACAGTGATCAATCTCATAACTCCTATAAGGAATACTAAATAGAGAGTTTGACAAACATGGGCCCCTGGGTACACTAGGGGTGGGATCAGGTGCCTAGAACGAGTAAGCATCCCCTGTCGACTGGTCACACTCGCCGTGAGCCCTATATCTTGATCAGGTAAACGGAGTTATCCGTAGTCAAAATCAGAGTGCCAAGAACGGTCTAACAATCGGTATGAAACACGTCAAACAGCATTTGACCCAATGATAAGTTGTATTTGCAAACTAGATCGTTATAACCACCATAGAATTTGCGAAATGCTAACTTTAAACGAGACTGTTGGAACCCCTGCACCATCAACTTGTTTGTCAGTAGCCTGCATCGATTTAAAAACTGACCATATGCAGAACAGGCACTTACTTATCGAATCAGTTGAGAGATATAAACACCATATGTAGGTGATAATGGAATATTGCTAAATAAATATGGGAAGTTGACGATGGAGAAGCTGAAATCATCCCGTTTGTCATAAAGTTGAGTTGTTGGTTTGCCGTTAATACTATAGTATCTACTTTCAATAAAATATGTAAGTGTGAAGCAGAAGTAGACGACTCTGTGGTGTCTTTTATTTCGAGGTCACTTTTACTGATATGTCCAGGCGTACGTGTTTGCCCTACTCTAAATTTCGGATTCTTTACGGTATTTATGAGATTAATCACTGTTCATTACTTTTATTTTTCATTATAAAGATGCTGGATATCTCCAATGAAATATTTACGTAGCCTTTGGCGATTATAGGTTTTTTAACAGTCTGTTTGAATTCTATATGCACAATGTGTGCTACTCTAGCTGACATGTTTTTTATTTAAACACCTTTACACGAGAAGACGTAACTTTTTGCTGTGGCTTTCTTATATCGAAGACTTTTAATCTATTAACAATATCAATTTCATTTATATGTCCAATCAATACATCTCAGTAAATTCAAAATGAAAAACAACATAAATTTATGATAAAAGTATTTCATATCTGCTTCATGAAAAGTGAAGATAACGAACGGTGATCAATCTAACAACTCCTACAAGCTATACAAAACAGATATTTGTGCATATATGGATATTTTATTAAACATAGACGTCAACGGCAAACTCATAACACAACGTAATGACAATTTAAATGCCTACAGCTTCTCATCTACCTCCCATATTTGTGAAGGGAACAAGGGAATCTGACCGGTAAGCTTTTGATGGCGCCTCTGGTGTCTGTGTTTTGCCTTCTCTGTCGTGGCAGGCGTTCTCTCGTTCAAGAACACTCCATGACACGGTCCTAAGCGCTAAACATAGATCTAAATTTGTGGTATTTTACCTACAACTCGTGACGTCTGAATATGAATGAAACATTCTCGACGGGATGTAAAACGTATTGTATCAATGCTAATGTTCTGGTCAATTGATTTTAGATTGCATCTGTTTTTGTTTCCTTTCGTCTTCTGTCGTGAATAGTAATATTCGAATTTAGGTACTCTTTATGCTTTTGATTAAAAAACTTTCTCGGATAGAGAGAGACTTTATAGTGTATAAAACTATGTGAAAAAGAATTGAAATCGAAAATGTAATTCATATACACTGTACATTGTTATGGCCGGTAAATGTTACTCCCAGTTTGTAAATACATGTAATCGTACTTTGCAGTGTCGAATAGCCGGTGATCAAGCAAGTTTTTCGTGATGACTGCACTTTCATATGCTTCTCATTTTTTATACACAAGCTTTCTTTACATATGTTGTTCATTTAATCATGTGGATCTTTTTCAAATAATCCCTCTGTTGTGCTTTTTTGAAAGGGGTAAATTCTTTTTTTTCTTCACATTCAGATTCTTAAAACCTTATTTGAAGCAAACAAACTTAGACAAAAGATGCGTGTCTAATCTCAGTACCAAAGTTTGTATTAAGTAACATGAGTAAAATGTTTGAAATTCGTAGACATTTTTTTTTTATTATTGTCGAAACGTAATTATACTGCAGAGGTTTTTCTGTAGTTTATTTTGGCCTCTAATTAAACATCAGACTTCGATCCATCAGTAGCGGGTATGGTCCAAGCATTGATTGTAAAAATTCTTTATCTAGTTTACCACTTACGGATGCTCTATATCGAGATTGAATTTGTTATGAATCTAACAATGAATCGAACATGACAAGTATTTTATTTACGCTGAAAAATATGTCGTGGTTTTGTTCTCTCTCTCTCTCTCTCTCTCTCTCTCTGTTTACATTGGTAAGAAATAATTGGCGAATGAGTACTATAATATTATTTGAAATATTCAGCTTTAGGGATCTAAATACAAGGTCAGTAATCAAAGGCCAAGGTCGCCAGCTTTTGATGTCTGTAGGATACCTTAAATATTTTTATTTCGTGTTGAAAACTTCGCATAAAATCTCCTTAAAACGTTTCCTCTGTTTTAAGACGGAAAAATCAAATACACTGTACCGGTAAATATAACTTGAAGCACGGAAAATGGATTCACCAATTTGTTTAGTGCTCTGAGTTGAATTGCACCCTGAAACAGAGAAATTGAATGGCGTATTTCGGGGTGGGTAACGAGGAGTAGCACATGCGTGTATTCATACAATGTTTAACAGTTTGAAAAAAAACCCCGTGATTGTACAAGATCAACGTCGTGCTAATGCACCAAGTGACACCAATTAAAATGAGATGATTTGATCATGCACCATTTAGAGTATAAAGGACACATAGTTTATCAATGAAAAGCAATCACCAGAAATTCTCAACTTCTCTCTCGCACTAATGGAATTGTTTAAATCCATCACCAACAAACACATTTTAAGAACAATTAAAGCGATATAATCAATTATTCAAAAGCCATTTTACATTGTTGGCATTAATAGAGATCTTTTATATTCTCGGTTGGGGACGCTTGGGGAAAACCGGACGGTCTGTAGGTCATCCACAATAACGTGATAAATTTACTCTATTTTTGCTGCTCCTTATTTCGATTTAAAGGACCCATTAAATTAGATGTAGTATCAAATTGACCAACAATCCGACGTAAATGTTTATTGTAGTACTAATTGAAATTTTTTATGTGCACCAGAAATAAAACGTTTTCAGAATGCAGGATTGTATTACGATTGACTTGCCATGAGCCGAATACACAAGAGACCTTTTTGATAGTTTTATTGGGCTTTATTATATACGATCATCTCTCCGAACTTAAAAATGCCATATACTAATTTTGACGGAGGATTACTCCATTTACCTGATCAAGATATAGGGCTCAGAGTGTGTGTGACCGGTTAACAGGGGATGCTTACTCTTCTAGGCACCTGCTCCTTGTTTGCCCTGGTCTTTATTTTGTATCATTTATTCTGAAAAGGTGAAAATAAAGAATAGTGACCAATCTCATAACTCCATAAAGATTGCAAAAAATAAGAGTAGGACAAACATGGACCACTGTACATACCAGTGTCATTACCATCTTATTTTGACTACGGATTACTCTGTTCAGCCGATCGTGACCGTTCTACAGGGGATGCTTACTCCTCCTAGGCACCTGATCCCATCTCTGGTATATCCAATTGGTTTGCCCTACTCGAATTTTGTATTCTTTATATGGGTTATGAGATAGATCATTTTTCGTTATCTTTACTTTTCCTTAATATAAAGAAACAAGAAAAACAAGAGGGACATGAACCACATCGTTCGCTCGAGTCACCTTGGTCATGCTATGGTTCAACTGTTGTGATTTAAAATAGATTTTTCATCAATCATGAAAATGTTTGACCCCATATTGTGATCCCAATCCCAGCCCGAAAGGATCACAACATAAATGAAAATGAATTCACATAGATACCTCAACATCAATATGACTAACATTATCTTGCTGTTCTGGAAAAGGTCATGGTCACAAGGTCATGATATAGGAATACCTTCCCATAAGAAATGTACATACTGAATATGAAAACTCTATCTGAAATAGTTCAAGAGATATTGAATAGGTAATTTTTTTTATTGAATGTAGGTCAAACCTCCAGGTCAAGGTCAATATCACAAGATCATACACCATTGCATCATATCAAAAGTTTTTCAGAAAAAAATCTGTATACAAAATTTGAGAGCACTTTCCTAAATAGTTCAAGAAATATTTTTAAAGATTTTTCCTATATATATCAGCTCACAATACTCTAATCCCCTATTGTTGCCCCCATCTTACCGCCGGGAACCACCCATTACACAAATTTGGATTTATTCTATATCTGGAAGCTGTTATGTAAATTAGAACTTTTCTGGACCAGTGGTTCTTGAGAAGATTATTAAAGATTTTCTCGATATACTTACATGCAGAACTTTGATCCCCTATTGTGGCCCCATCCTACCCTAGACAACATGATTCGAACAAACTTGAATCTGCGGTATGTCAGGAAGCTTTCATGTAAATTAATTTTTTGGGGGATTTTTGATAGACCTCACACTATTTCTGCAAATTTTCGTGATTATCACCCCTTGATGAGGGACATTGCCATTCACTTGAACAAAAATAAATACCATTCACTTAAGAATGTTTTGTGCAAAGTCTGGTCGAAATTGGCCCGGTGGTTCTGGAGAAGAAGATGAAAATGTGAAAAGTTTTCAACGACGTCTTTGGGATGCCGACGACGACGACAGACAACGGACAAATTTCGATTAAAAAAGCTCACTTGAGCCTTTTGTTCAGGTAGCTAAAGAAAATAAGCGTGAATTTCTACTTAATTTCGTAAAACATAGATCTTTATATATAGGTATATATACCCATTTACCAAAACTGTAATTCGTCCTCTGTTTATTGAGTTACATTGTGATGCGTTCTCGGGATATCTCTATCTTGTGTCATACCTGACAAACAAACAATTGCTCACGTGGGAAGAGATAACGATTTTGAATAGCAATATGAGGTACTGTATCAAAGACAATCACAACTGATCGTCCTATCAGTTCACACAATTAACCATTCAGTATCGCGGTCACGAGGCCGCTGTACAGATCATGCATCTTTCTAGGATTATTTCCCGCCATTTCGGAATAAACCGCAAGTAAGTTTTCTATTTAGTTAGTTTGCTATTCTATTATTTCGTTAGTTTGCTATTCTATCATTTCGTTAGTTTTCTATTTCATTACATTTTCAACAATGAAATATTATAATTTATCCATTGAATAAAAAGGATATTTTTACTACAGTGAAAAATAACAACTGATTGTGACCTCATGTTAAATAATGACATGTTCTATATTTAATTGCTGGGATAAAATTTATAAATTCATTTCAAAATTAAGGATTATCTCCCTTATGCATAGCTCTTATCCTTGGATGAATTTGGCTCCATTTTTGGCACTCTAGTTTTCCTTTTAGCTCTCACAAGTTTATTGTTATTTCGTATTTCCAAAATTTCGGCTTGAGTATCACTGAAGAGACATTATTTGTCGAAATGCGCATCTGGTGCATTAAATTGGTATCATATAAGTTTTACATTGTAATGTTCTTGACAACATTTTGAAACATTTCTCAAATGAAAAGGGTGAAGATTATGAACGTGATCAACCTCTACAATGTAAACAGTGAAGATAAGAAACAGTGATCAAACTGATAAATTTATAAATTTTATGAAAGTGAGACTTAAGCCCTCTATCTTGATCAAGTCAATGAAGTAATTGTTACTTGTAGTCAACATTGTTATGTAGATATTGTTATAATGGGTATAAAACAACCAGGACTCAGAGAACACTCGAGCTAATGACAGGTTTTGTTTGCAAATACGATCATCAGAACAACCATAGCATTTGCGAAATCATTACTCTTAAGTTGAAATCCCTGTAACATCTTCTTATTTGTTTGTAACATTTTTTCTGAAGACACCAGAAGTGGGATCAGGTGTCCAAGAGGAGTAAATGTCCATGTTGACCGGTCACATATTTCTTTGTTAATTCCTACATTTAATGTTAAGATTGTGACTTTAATCAGTTCAGCATTATGTTAAAATTCACATCCTATTTTCATTTCTTTCTTGAGAATTCTCCTTTACCAGAGATTTATTGTAATTGCAGGTCAGCGAAATCCATGGATATTTTCTGGTCAGCACTTACATATGTAATTCTTGTCGTTCGTGAAGCAAACCCAGTATTTCATGAAGATCATAACATTACGCACCAGGGAAGCGATTTTGGTTTCAACTATACACATGTATTATTCCAAACCATTCTTCTTTGTGGGACAGATTTAATCTGTAACAAGTCTTTGCTGAATGTATTCGACATCCCAATCCAGTCAGTATCAGCTAAAGCACGATGTGGGAACTGTTCCTGCGATTGCTTCAACTTCACCCCCGCAATCAATTGCTGCCCCGATATCATCTTTCAACATGGGCTTCTGGAATGCAAGGATGTACAAATTTTGTCCAAAACAATTGACAGAAAAGAAGTTGTTGCCTCCTGCCCAGTCGGAACAAGCCCGGAATTATCACAGGAATGCACAATGAAACGATCTACTATTGACGTAGTGCTTCAACCTCCAACAACCAGTGATTTGACACATATTTCATACCTGAATAAAAATTGTGGTGCATGTAATAAGGCAACCAACTTGAAAGAATGGAATATCATGTTCGGATGCTCAAAAGAAGTAGATTTCAATTATCTATCATCCTATCAAGAAATAGTAGATCTGGCAACTGTGCAAGCATGTGATATTAGATTTAGTCCTCCCAATTCCTTGCAAAATTGTTCGATGCATATCCGTGAAAAAATCTCATTTTGCAATGTGACAGGGTCATGGCAGAATTATGATGTGCAAATAGAAAAAGCATGCCTTAGCTCCTACGTCGTTGCAATAGGCATGTTCAAAAACATTTTTTGTGCCATGTGCAATCCACCAGAATTTAAAGAGGGATTCCTGATTGACGAATGCGACAATTCTACCAGCATATACAGTGAAGCATGTCGGTTTCTGCCGTTTCAGGAAGCATCGTTTCCATACAAGAACTACTTTTGTTTTATTTGCAACCATGGTGACAACAATACATTGCACTATAAAGATGTTGATCTCGTTGAATCACCATTTGAGTCATACGTAAAAGAAGGAGAATACCCATATCAGTTTAAGTTTACAATTGCTTATAATGTCGATGATGTTAACCAGTACATGAGCAGACTCTTAAAAACATCGAATCTAAATGAAACGGTTTCCAAGCCTTCAACGGCAAAAAATACATATAAAAGGGAAAACCAATTTCAATGTTCAAAAACATTTGAATTTGGCGATCTAGGGGGACAAATATTTTCAACACACTTTAACCCAACTCCGCCCGAAGATACATCTACCTCAGATGCGAATACTTTATCCTCGATTAATATAACTAATTTAATCCGAATGAGTTTCGCTTTTTCGAGACATGGTACCTGTACACCAGGATTATTGCCAAACTACACCATTCCTCTGCAGAAACAATGCTCCTGTACTGTAGGATGTAGGTCAGATTGTTGTGACGATTTTGCCTTAAAAGTTCCGTGGACTTGTATTGATGATCGTTACCATAGAGATGGGAATAAGAAAGATTTTTTGGCGATTGGTGGATGTATGGAAGATGAAAATATGGAACATCTGTGCAGCAGTGAGAAGACCCATCATTTTTATCAGGCATTACCGGTTACCTCAAAACACGGATATAAAGAAAATTACGTTAATTTCTTTTGTTATTTGTGCAACAGAAAGACAATTGACAGAAATTATCCCAATGTCACTGAAAATATTACAAAGGAAATCGAAATTTGGCCTTTGGTTGTATTTTGTACTGTATACGTGAATCACAGGAACTTTCATTCACTCCAAAGTCTGATTGAATATGTAAACCAGAGCTCATGTGTACTGGAATTTTCACCACCTGCTAATTCTTCTAGATGTAGCGAAAACTGCAACGAAGGCCTGACTGAAATAGTCGAAAAATGTAACAAATCTAAAACTTGGTCCAATTTAAATGAAGAAATCCTATATGCATGTGAGAATTCTGATTCATTTAGATTTCCCCGAATCAAGCTGGATAACACCATCTACAAAAATAAATTCTGTACAATTTGTAATCCTTTCAAAGGAAATATAGCAGATAGTTACTGCAGCGATTTCTCTCTACATTCGAATGTTAATCAAGCGTGTAAAGAATTTCCGAGCATAAACGTTTGCCATCCATACAAAAATGTCTTTTGTGAAATGTGTCATAATGGTGGCATTGAATCGTATTGTTATGAAGAATTAGAAGCTAACGGAGGTTTAACAGATATTCCGGGTCCCACTCTACCACCTTCTCCTTATGTTGGAACTTTCAGATCAACTTTCACCTTTTCAGCGTATGACACTTACGACACTGGTATTGACAAGTCAAACATAAAATGCCAGCAATACCAAATCTTTGATGATTATCAGGTAGGTACATGTAGCTCATATACATATTGCGTGATGATTCAATGACTGCTCAAATGTTATAATTGAAAAATGCTCCAAAATATAATCAGAACAAGGGTTGTCCAAATATAATACCAATAACAAAGGTAATCATAGTAAAGACTTAAAATGTAACCCGAATATAGATTGTCCAGATTTGATCATGATAAAGAGTGCCCAATGCAAGCATAACAAAGACTGCAACTGAATTAACATATAAAGGGTGCCCAAATGCAATCATAGTAAAAGCTTCTGAAATGTTATAAGAAAGGACGGAAAAAAATTTCGAACGTAAAATGACAAGTGTTACTTCTCCTTTAATTCCTGTTTGATATTAAAAGATTTAACACCATTCTGAAGTCAATTTCTGTTTGATATTAAAAGATTTAACACCATTCTGAAGTCAATTTCTGATGAAGAAGCGGAGTTATTTAAAAACGTGAATTTAGCATCTCTTATCATATTTTTAAAAAATATGATTACACTAGTATAAACACACAGGAAAAGGTTACAGTGTTTAATGAAATCATTATACATGCATAAAAGATTGTTTTACAAGACATTATATAGACTGATTATATGCTACACAAGCATAGCTTACAAATAAACTTCATAGGCACCAGTTGCACGACTACAGATGACATAGTGTGTTAGTTTTGGAATGGCAAGTATAGGTCTCGCTATTATCTACACTGTTTCATAACTAGTCTCATTACTCTAAACATATAATTTTTGTATATATCACAAATAAAACAGGTGGTTATGTTTACAATCGAATAGTTGCTAGTGGATGAAATGTAAATATAAAGCATTCTCGAGTGCAAGTAAACTGTCCTTTGATTCACTACAGAAAATCAGAACGAATACTCTCGATGTCTTTGATAGAACATATCTAACGCTTTGATTTCAATGTTTACCATTATGATGAAAATTTTAATTTTGTTTTCACTTTCCTTTTTTTTTTTTTTTTTTTTTTTTTTTACAGAATACTTGCAAAAATTTCACATGCTTTCCCGGGAAGCTACTGCGAAATGACACATGCGTTTCCTTGCTGATGGAGGCGTCTAATTTACGTTATACTTGGGCCTTAAAGCTCGAGTTCATTAACCTTGCATTGATTAACACAACGGTTAAAGAATCGATAACCAAAATAAGGAATTTCATTTCCCAAAATATCCATATCCTATTCAACACTTATGTCTTTGTTGAGGATTTCATATCAATGAGTAGAATCGGCTGCAGTGATGTATTTTCGAAGAACGGAGAAGTGTTGTTGTACTTAAAAATGTTCATAAATGACACTGTTAATAGAGATGAGATGGAACATAAACTACTCAGTTTCACTGACAGTCGTGTTGATTGGAATTTGTCAGATATGTTAGCACAGGATTGGAATGGATCTATTATGAACGTTAGAGTTTCAAGAAGTCCACAATCCTTATTCTTGCCTTCGTTTTTGTGGAAACTTGACAAAAAGACCCACTGCTTCGTCCAGGCAGAAAACTTGAGTCACGGTCCGGCAGTCTACAGAAATGTGCTGGTAAACCCGATGTTGACATGCAAACAAGTTATTGTGAAGGACGGTGACTTTGGAGTAGCTTGGACAAAGATAGGGACGAAATATTCTTTCTTAGGCTTCAGTCTTTCCTCTCATCAATTTGTCTCGTCTGACAGTGGTGGGGTACGCGTGTGCGCAGAAGAAATACCATTCTACACAAAGACAACGACGGTATCGAAAAACGACCTGTCACCGATATTAATCGTAACCCTCGTTTGCATTATCATTTCTTTAATCTGCTTGATCATAACATTTGTGACATACTGTATGTTCTCAAGTCTTAGAACCCTGCCTGGAATGAACAACATGTGTCTGGTCGTTTCTCTGTTTTTAGCGCAATTGCTCATGATAATAAGACCCTCTTTCCGATCAACATGGTTATCCATAGTTTCCGCCTTGTTGCATTTTTCTTGGCTCTCCACGTTTCTTTGGTTACAAGTCTGCTCCTTTCATGTATTTCGTGTCTTCAGTGCAAAAGGTCAATCTGACTTTCTTGGACGGCAAAGCAGAAAAATTGTTATCAAATATTCAATTTACGCATACGGCAGTTCCGCAGTTATAGTTCTGACTAATATCGTCATCACATTGATCGTCACGAATGGAGAAAATACGGGATATGATAAAACATCCGCTTTGATGACGTATTCAGTGGCATTCATTGCCACTCTTATAGTCCCATTAGCACTTGTTTGCATGACAAACATTGTGTTTTACATCTTCACTGCGTATAAGATATATTCTACCCCCAAAATAGAAAAGACAACCGGAAGTAGGGTTCACTTCAGTGTGTATGTGAAGTTATTTACCTTGACGGGGCTGTCTTGGATTCTACAGATAATAGATACCTTTCTGGAGATGTCCATCTTATCGTATCTTGTTGCTATCCTCAACGGCTTACAGGGTTTGTTTCTAATGATCAGTTATGTATGTAATGGGCGAGTTTGGAGGATGTACATGAAAGCGTGTTGCAAGACGCCTTCCGATCGGGATATCTCAAAAGCGAGTACGAAAACAGACGTCACGAAAATATAACCCACTGTAAAACAAATTCAAATTTTGAACTGTTGATATATTTTCAGTTGATGGCGATTGTCCTAAACGTGTTTTAAGCACACATAACATTTGTCAATTTTCCTAGTATTTCATATACTTGCTGATAAATCAAGGATATTCTGCTTGTTGTTGTTATTTGAATCATGGTTCTAAGATTTGATCGAGTGGCTTTGAAATTTTTTATGGTTGATTGGTTGTGTGGAGGACTTTATCTTGGATGTGATTTTTAGTATTATTGTCTTACTACTGGTTAATCATGTAGGAACATGGGCGGAGTCAATGAAAATGACAACTTCTTATATACTTACACTCGTACGATAGAATTGCTGTGAGTTTTGAAGGTAGAATTTAGTGTACACTGTACAATTCTTTTGATATTTGCCAATAAAAGAAAAAAATCCTATCATGTGGTTACGTGTTCAATATGAGTAACATACAAGTTCACAAAACAGCAATGCATTCCACGGATACACACAACAGCATTCCACGGATACACGTTACAGCATTCCACGGATACACACGGATACACGTTACAGCATTCCACGGATACATAATAACAGTATTCCACGGATACATAATAACAGCATTCCACGGATACACGTAACAACATTCCACGGATATACGCAACAGCATTCCACGGATACACACAACAATACTCCACGGATACACACAACAATACTCCACGGATACACACAACAATACTCCACGGATACACACAACAGCATTCCACGGATACACACGGATACACACGACAGCATTCCATGGGTACACACAACAGCATTCCACGGATACACACGGATACACACAACAGCATTCCACGGATACATAATAACAGTATTCCACGGATACACATAACAATACTCCACGGATACAGACAACAGCATTCCACAGATACACACAACAGCATTCCACGGATACAGACAACAGCATTCCACGGATACATAACAGCATTTCACGCGTCTCACATCTGTTTGTAAAGAATGTCTAGGCTAGTAAACGACTCCAGCACCAGGACAGTTCAGTTACTGTAGGCTTGAAACACTCAAAAGGCTGAGGTAAGTACTCTGAATGTTCAGAGGTAAAGAGGCATCGCCAGGATCGGTTTATGATATTGCACCACTTGTGCAACTGGTTTAGAACTGCATAAAAATTCATATGATACACCCACCGGGGACACTGAATCTACGAATAAGCCATCTTCGCTCCTTACACGAGGCCCGTCCCTCATTGTTACTAATGTACACAGTGAGGTAAAGGTGTCCCGACGCCGAATAAAGTTAAAACAACAATCAAAACCTACCTTAGTGGACTTCACACTATATGACGTCACAACATAATAGTACGTCACGAGGTACGGCTCGATAGTTGTACATATCGCGGGGAAAATGTCATAATATTTTCTCGCTATTCACTACCGGCATTGTCCAGTGTTCAAGCTGTGTAATCTATATGTAAATATGTTTGTTAGAGGATTCTTTTTCAGTTTTCGTTGATAGTATACAAGTCGCATATGTGCACTACAGTAATCTTAATATTACATTGTGACCTTGAAATCGCCCGTGATGTGCATAGTATTTCAGAAGGAAGAAAGCCATTCGTGTGTACATATCGTTTTGGCACAGGTGAAAGATGACGATATTTTGCAAAGCATATTCCAAAAGGTAACTAGTTGCAAAGGAGTTTGATACAGAAGGTAGGATTTTTTTTTTTTACCTCGTTTAAATAAGATTTTACAGGGAATGTGGGAAATGCCTAATATTTAATAGAATCGTGAATATGGAGATTGCTAACATTTAATAGAATCGTGAATATGGAGATTGCTAACATTTAATAGAATCGTGATTATGGAGATTGCTAAATAGGAGAGGACACTGTACCGGTCCAGATCACTTTTAAATTTATCATACCAATGTCGACATATCAAGCCTAAACTGCAAATGAATAGTGAAAATAGATACAATTGTGATACATATGTACCTTATTTTGTTCGGTTATTAGTAAGGGTGGACATCGTAAAACACCGGAACGTTGAATCGTCCAGTTCAGATTTCGATTAGTGTACGGTTACAAGTGTCATAAAACTGAATGACTTGTTGATGGGATAGACGGTCGCTAATATCATTGATAAAATTTCGTTCATTAAACAAACGTTAGATGTTGATAGCATCAGTTAACGACCGCCGAGGTGAATCTGGCGGGAATAAAAACATGCACGCAGGCGATTCATCTGTCGGCGACGCCTGGTGAGCTGGAACAGGAATATGAAAGACAATCCGCATATCTCTAGTATTTATTATGGAAACAAACAGGTTTCGAATATTCTATTCTAATTTGACAAATGATAGCTGTTTCACGGTAGAATACCAAAGGCGATCCATACATATAATTATGATTGTTCAATATATTGAGAACATTATTATCATTCGCTTCATTTTCATTTATTTTTCTCTGGTTGACATTTCGAAAAAAAATTGAAATAAATAGTAAATAAATAAATTACAGTGACGACTTCTCTCGCATAAAAGTAGCAGGTATTAATGTAAACCATACACAAAAGTCGTGCTGAGGGGAAATTCTTTGTTCGTTATCTCTGCTAGCATTTCAGGGTTTCGGGGTTTATTTTCATTTAATTTCTAAGTAATTCATGCCTTTTTTTCAAAACTTGAACTCATCGCCTGATCGTTGATTGCAGACGTTTTAGCTCCTGGATTAGTAAACTTAAAAAGGCATAGATTAAGATAAAAAGTTCCAAAAATACTTCCGTGTCATTAAAGCCTATTGTAATATTACCAGGGATATACAGATGAAAAAAATACAAAACAGTTGAGGGTTTTCAAAGTTTTCATTTTTATTCTATAATTTCCTATATGTATGCGATGAATTTTCAATTGTGTTGTGCCCGAGGGAATTTTAAGTTGCTTTATTACGCAAGATTTCAATGAGATGAGTCCCCAGGCCAACAAACGAATATTTCAAATTAATTTGTATTCTCCAATATATATATACAAAGTATGCTGGATTTATGATACAGCTATAGATCGGGACATGTAAAATTTACAAACATTGACTGTAACTTGGTACAATGATTAAGCGCCTAGTACTTAAAAAAGATGATCGGTTAAAAAATCTGTGTAAGACTTTTCTGATCTGGACGAGACGCACGATCTATATTTTTTTCTATATCGATTAACAATCGATCACAATTTGTATAGCAAACCGCACGTGGCTCTATTCTCATCTCAGCGGTGGGGTCTAACCTCTTGTGCTGATTATTTTATCATTAATTGGTTTCTAGTTAACAGTTTGTTTAGTAATTAGAATTTATCATGCAATAAATGTACTATTGGACAATGCTACGATTCAATGGCCTGTGTCAGGCACCCGAAATGTTCGTATAACTGGTATTTGAGCAATGAAAGTGAATACAAGTAAAAAAAAATGCACATGTAAAAGAAATTATACTCCGAGTACATTACAGAATAGTCAGTTAGAGAGCTCTACAAACCTTGTGTTGACTTGCCAAATGTATGTAGTACCGACTTTAAATAAATTTTACTTACCTACTTACTTACATGTACTTCAAATCTAAAAATAGAATGGAAATAAGAAACTCTAAGTTACTGAGGAAACATTTCAGAATTTAAAAAAATGCAACGGTCGCTGTAGTCTTGTAGTTTTGATTGTTTTTTGGAATCGGGATACATGGAATAAATGTTTCATCTCGACGCCACATCAAACGTCGCACTCGAAAATTTTTCAACCATATGGAGACGCTGCCGGTGAAAGGCTGTAAAATTTAGACCTATGCTTGGCGCTTTTGGCCTTTAAGTATGAAGGAATCTTTAACGTGCCGCACCTCCTGTGACACAGAACCTCGGTTTTTGCGGTCCCGTCCAAAGGGCCGCCCCTTTTAGTCGCATCTTAAGACAAACAAGGGGTACTGTGGACGTATTCTAACCCGAATCCCCACGGGACGCTTAAAACTGGAGATCTTTTGTCGCGGTGGGCGTTAACACGGAAAAGAGTCCCTACGCCCCAGAGCGCCACTCATTGGTCAGAACCTACATCAGGTGACGTCTCTACATGAGTGAAAAATTCTCGAATGGAGTTAAAACAATATACAAACAAATAAAGGCATGTTAGAATGAAATAACGTAATACAAATGGATGACAGGGAATGGAGATGGAAAAATAATAAATGAAAATTACGCAACATGAATAAGAATTGTGCAAATGGATTGTGGAAATGGAAAATCAAGGAAATATAAATCGAAACAAGATAATTTTAATGCAAAGTATGAAATCCGCCGCTAAAGGTTTAGATATTCTATATGATTTCCAAGAGGACACACGAATTGCAATACATGTATGTGGCGTCCTTTATCTACAGATAAAACTATATGTACAATTTAGCGTGTAAGGTAGGCAGATATGGCACATTTTCGACTTAATTTTCAGTGCATTTGTTTTTGTTTTACCAAAGATAAATGAAATGACGGGTAATAAATCAGAGAAAAGAGATAGGAACGTATTTTTACAACAATCCGGAAAGTCATAGCGAATTGCTTTTATAACTTGCACACTACCATTCCGTGCTAACTCTGTACAGTGTCAATTCTCCGGGACTACTTTTCCCTACGAATATCGGAGTTGTAGCGTTACAGATTATACTGAGCTGACCGGAGTATGTATAACAAAAACTTCATAAAATATCGTAAATTAATGATATCTCATTAACAATGAATAAAAATGAAACGTACTAATAACAGCTTATATTACTTATTATTACTTATTATTTCTTTTAAAAATATTCAGAACTCTTATACATGTTTTTAATGAAAAATTATTGTACCGAAACGATGAAAACAGTTTCTCATTTCCTCATTCACGCTTTCTAACACCACCACAGATAGATGGGGCGCTGATAATGACTGCAACGCTTAACATGTCACACGTCCTCTATTAATGAATCGACGGTCACTCCGACTTTATCATACGATAACTCAGAGCAAGTTTTTCACTTGCAATACTGGCCGCTACCAAGACTGGTACTTCACTATTCTACAAGGCATCTAAAAGGCAATTGTTAAAACAGATTTATCACAATTGACATTTCTTTACCCAACCGCACAAGATATCGTGCAATCACAGTGATCACCGACGTTTTTTAACGTTAATAATGTCAATATTATTCAATATTGGAGTTTACACAGTTAGTACATTTATACCGAGACACGGTTATAAATGGATTCCTAACTACTTGTCGTACAATTAGCCGTTGTTTATCGCTGGTGTGTGAGGAAGCTGCACGCGACACTTGATGGCTATTTTGTCGTCGTTATTTCGTGTCCTGTAGTATGCAACTAAAGTAAGTAACTTCAATGTTTTATTTTGACTCATGTTTGTTAGTGGAATGAACTAATTCTGCGCAAGAATGGTTATTTGGTTTAAGAATTTTATGCAAAGATTTGTTTAATATAGAGGCGTACAACAGATGCTAACAATCCACGAGGAAAGCATATGGTGATTGGGTTTCTTGTTTACCAATAGATTGTAAGCTTCTAGTGTAAAAAAAAGTTGACCTTCTCCCATCTATTTTGATTTAGAGAAATAAAAAAATCTAGTTGACCTAAAACAGAATTAAACAAGTTTTATTCCATTAAGTTTAATATCTACGTAAATATGAAATGATGTAATGGATACTTTTTTTGGGTACATTTCACCAATTTGTAATACATACAATTTATTTCTTCTTTATCTCATTCGCTCTACATATGTTTTAATTCTGTGATAGTTTCTTATGTATTTCTACACTGAACACTTAACATTGTATTTAGAGGGATGATTTCAGTTTTACTGAACACTTACATTGTATTTAGAGGAATGATTTCAGTTTTACTGAACACTTACATTGTATTTAGAGGAATGACTTCATTTTTACTGAACACTTACACTTTATTTAGAGGGATGATTCCATGTTTCCTGAACACTTACATTTTATTTAAAGTATGGTTGTCAACGAGTAACCGGTTACTCGAGTACTCGCCGGAAGGTCCGAGTATCGATTACTAAAATCAGTAACCGAGTACTTAAACAAAAATTGTTTATTTCTTGTATGTTTTGTTTTGTTTCACTCATTCTATTTTCGCAGATCATCGTACGTTATCTCAAGCACCGTTCTCTCAATTACCTACAATGTATACATGTAGACTGAATTAAAGGCCTGTCCTGTTTTGACAACAATTATAGTTATTAGCACCTCTGTCGGTGGCAGCACATCGCTTTGTTTATAGCCAGGGGCATACCATGATTCAACTTAAATACAGTTCAAATTAATTCAATAATAAAACAAAAGCGTGGACTAGTAGCAAAAATGCCTCCGTCCTCTAAAGTATGGAAACATTTTAAACGGACCGGCGATTTAAAATATATAAAATGTCAACTCTGCGAAGTTGAATTAACGTTCACGGGAGGTACAACAAATATGCTGAATCATTTGCACATAAAACATGGTGATATTGAAGGAACTCCAGAGAAACAACCGTCTGTGGTTAATTTTCTAAACTCTCCGCGTACAAGAAATCTATTAGGCAAACAATCGGAAGACATAACACACGCAATTGTTGACATGGTTGCTCTGGATTATATACCGCTGCTAATAGTCAAAGGGAAGGGATTTCAGAGGCTAATGTTGTCAAACTGGCTGTGGTAGTTTGACAATTTAGTGTAAACAGAAGTCAGGAATACTAAAACGTATCCTACAATATTTATTACCTTATGCATAGCATTAAAACATACTTATCACATATAAAGCACACAACAGAAGCATAGACATAGTTACCAACAGGCACAATGACACAAGACAACAAGTAGTATCAACTATGTTTAAGATTTTGAATTTTTTCTTGAATCACGATCGAGTACTCGAGTACTCGATCGGAAAGACAACCGAGTAACCGGTTACTAATTTTTGATCAATTTGACAACCCTAATTTAAAGAGAAGACTTCATTTTTACTGAACACTTAACTTTGTATTTAGAGGGAGGACTTCATTTGTACTGAACACTTACATTGTATTTATAGGAATGATTTCATGTTTACTGAACACTTACATTGTATTTAGAGGAATGATTTTATTTTTACTGAACATTTACATTATATTTAGAGGAATAACTTCATTTTTACTGAACACTTACATTTTATCTAGAGGGATCATTTCATGTTTCCTGAACACTTAACATTGCATTTAGAGGGATTATTTCATTTTTACTGAACACTTATATTGTATTTAGAGGGATTATTTCATTTTTACTGAACACTTACATTGTATTTAGAGGGATGATTTCATTTTTACTGAACACATACATTGTATTTAGAGGAATGATTTCATTTTTACTGAACACTTACATTGTATTTAGGGGAATGTCTTCATTTTTACTGAACACTTACATTTTATCTAGAGGGATGATTTCATGTTTCCTGAACACTTTTAAAGAGAAGACTTCATTTGTACTGAACACTTACATTGTATTTAGAGGAATGATTTCATGTTTACTGAACACTTACATTGTATTTAGAATGATTTCATATATACTCATATTCATATGAAGCAGAATTTATTAAAAAAACTTCTACGTGAGAAGAAAAAATCTCTCCCTGTGACCTTCAATTCGATTTTTAGATATATCGATGACGTTTCGTCTATTAACAATGATAGCTTTCATTCATATGTCGATTTGATATATCCCTGTGAGCTCGAAATAAAGGACACCACAGAGTCGTCCACTTCTGCTTCATACTTAGATATTTTATTGAAAGTAGACATTAACGGCAAACTGACAACTCAACTGTATGACAAACGGGATGATTTCAGCTTCTCCATCGTCAACTTCCCACATTTATGTAGCAATATTCCATTATCACCTGCATATGGTGTTTATATATCTCAACTAATTCGATATGCAAGAGCTTGTTCTGGGTATAGTCAGTTTTTAAATCGAGGTAAGGTACTGACAAACAAGTTGATGGTACAGGGATTTCAACAGTCTCGATTGAAGTCAGCATTTCGTAAATTCTATGGTCGTTATAACGATCTAGTTCGTCAATACAACCTCGCATTGGGTCAAATGCTGTCTGACGTGTTTCATACCGATTGTTAAGCCGTTCTTGGCACACTGATTTGACTGCGGATAACTCCGTTTACCTGATCAGAATATGGGGCTCACGGCGGGTGTGACCGGTCAACAGGGGTTGATTACTCCTCCTAGGCACCTGATCCCACCTCTGGTGTGTCCAGGGGTCCGTGTTTGCCCAACTATCTATTTTGTATTGCTTGTAGGAGTTATGAGATTGATCACTGTTCGTTATCTTCACCTTGCATACTGAACACTTGCATTGTATGTAGAGGAATGACGTCATTTTACTGAACACTTACATTGTGTTTAGAGGGATTACTTCAATTTTAATTTTAACTTTAAATTACAAGGATAACTTCATGTAGAATTCCATGTAAAACAATAATTTACAGGAAGTACTCCATATTTCATTCGAAATAAAACACAATTTTACAAGAATAACTTCAGATTTGATTCTATGTAAACACCAATTTACAAGAATACTTAATGTATAATTTTACGTAAAACATTAAATCAAGGTAGTCCACCCCTCTAGAATTATAGGTTCAATCCTAAATTTTATTGTTGATTCTTCAAATATCATAACTTAATAATAAATGAAAATGATGAAATACGTATTTCGCGGTATCAATTTGTTTTCATCAAATAGCACATATATACCTGTTGTCAACGTCAGGAAATTGCACTTTTCCTTAAATGAAATATAAGGAATACTAAACAGAGATGTGAAAAATATGGACCCCTGCCTATACCAGAGGTGGGATCAGGTGCCTAGGAGGAGTAAGCATCCCCTGTCGATCGGTCACACCCGCCGTGAGTCCCATATTTTGATCAGGTAAACGGAGTTATCCGTAGTCAAAATTAGTGTGCCAAGAACGGTCTAACAATCGACATGAAACACGTCATACAAGATTTGACCCAATGATAGGTTGTATTGGCAAACTAGATTTACGAAATGCTGATTTTAAACGAGACTGTTGGAACCCCTGTATCATCAACTTGTTTGTCGGTAGCCTGCGTCGATTTAAAAACTGACCACGTGAAAACTGGCGGTGAAATGTCAACAGAATTGGATCAAAATGCAATAAAAACCCATGTAACATGAATACTATGAACTATAGTTCATTTAAAGTTTATTTATACAGTATTATGACTCTGTAATGATCTATGTAAATCTACCTAAATACAAGGAATCCCTTAAAACAACTGTCTACGTTCAACAAAGTGCTTTTTATAATTTTTTTTTTTCGAAATACAGTACTGAAGAAAGGTTTTTCCAATTACAGATCAATCAAGACGATGAACTTCATTTGGTACATATCAATCTCTGTGATCGTAATTGTTGGAAAAACAAAGCAAATATACTATGAGGAAAATATTCCGATGCAGTTTAGAGGAGACTTCATGTTTAACGTATCACACTTAATTTTACAAAGTGCTCTTTATTGCGGAAGTGACATAATATGTAACAAGTCTTTACTAACTGTGTTCGGCATTCCACACGGATCAGGATCAGGTAAGACAAGGTGTGGGAGTTGTTCCTGTCGTGAAGATTACCCATCTCCCTACTCTTTACAAAATTCCTGTCCAGATGTTTTCTTCAAACATGGGCTACGGGAATGCAGGGATGTAAATATTTTATCAAAGGAAAAGTTTTTAAAAGAAGTGGTTGCTTCCTGCCCAGTTGGAACAAGCCTGAATTTATCACGGGAGTGTACAAAGGATCGATTTAATGTGGAGATCTTGCTTCATCCTCCCGTATCTAGTCATACAAGAGAGGTATCCTACCTAAATAAATACTGCGCTATTTGCAATCAGGAGACTAATGGGAAGGAATGGAATGCAATGTTTGAATGCCCAAGATCGGTTGATTTCAACTTTCTTTCATCGTACCAAGAGATACTAAATCTGGCAGGTCAAGAATCATGTAGTATATTGTACAATTCTCCTAATTCAAATGGAGACTGCGATAGGAAATACGATGGAAAATTGGCATCATGCAATGTAACGGGATCATGGCTTAATTACGATGAACAGATAGAACAGGGGTGTCTCAGTTCTTATGATGCTCCAATTGGCATCTACAAAAACATTTTCTGTGCAATGTGTAACCCACCTACATTTCAAGAGAGTGCCATGATTGACAAGTGTGACAATTCTACCAGCATATATAAGGAAGCATGTTCTGTTCTGCCAATCCAGGAGGCTTCTTTTCCATACAAAAATTTCTTTTGTTTTGCTTGCAACCACGACGAGGACAACACCAGATACTATACTGATATTGATTACAAATCGGCCCAAGAAACATATAAAGCGAATGAGAAATATCCATTTCAGTTTGAAATTTCATTTTCTTACAGTGAGAATAATGTTGAACAGTACATCCGCGAAATGAATTCGGAGTCCAATCTAGGGCAATTAATATCAGAACCAACAAGAAAAGAAGAAACATTTAGAAACGAATATCAATTAAAATGTCCAATTATACAGAGAAACTGGTCATTAGTAGACAAGGAATTTCCAGGAGAACAAAGCAAACCGTACAAAAATATTGAAATGGAATCACCTGTATCTGAACTGAACCCATTACATATGATCACAACATATCCTAAAATTAACATAACCAATTTAATCCGAATTAGTTTCGCGTTTTCGCGATATGGCACCTGTACACCAGGGTTATTGCCAAACTACACCATTCCTCTACAGAAACCTTGCTCCTGCACTGTAGGGTGTAGGTCAGATTGCTGTGACGATTTTGCTTTAAGTATTCCCTGGATTTGTATTTCTGAAATCCTTTGTGATAAAAACGGTAAAGGTAAAAAATATTTGACGGTAGGTAACTGCACTGCAGATAGAAAAATTGGACGTTTATGCACTGATAACAATACTTTGCATTTTTATCAGATATTTCCAGTAACGGCGAGACACGGAAACAGGGAAAGTTATGCTAATTTTTTCTGCTATTTATGTAACAAAAATATGAATGGCATAAAATATACGAACATCCTTGAGAAAGCTACACGAGAGGTCGCTGTTTGGCCTTTGAAAGTTAAATGCAGCAATTACGTAAATCACAGAAACTTTTATTCGTTACAACATCTAATAGAGTATTTTAACCAAACATCGTGCGTAATGGGTTTCGTACCACACACTGATGCATCAGAGTGCAAGGAAACCTGTAATTATGAACATTTTAACACTGTAGGAAGATGCAACGTATCTGGAACTTGGTCCGTGTTCAACATAGACATCCTTAATGCATGTGAATATTCAGAAAATTTTAGATTTCCCTCCGTTCAGCTGGATGGAACAATTTTTAAAAATAAATTTTGTGCAATTTGCAATCCGTTTGAATCAAATCATACAAATATACCCTGCCGAGAGTTTCCCGAGAACTCCAGCGTTGTGAAAGCCTGTCAAGAATTTCCAGATGTCAATGTTTGTTTTCCCTACAGGAATGTGTTCTGCGAAATGTGTTTAAACAATGGCACTGAATCTGCATGTTATCAGGGAATAGAAATTGATAAAGGTTTAACAACTTTAGTACCTACGCTTTTGACGACCATGCAACCCCTTCCTCCAGAGAATTTGTGGACGTTCAGATCCACATTCGGTCTAGGAGAATATGACGACCCCACCGCCGTCACTGAAAACAAACATCTTTCAACATGTCGAGATAATCAAGTCTTTGATGACTTACAGGTAAATGCAGTTCTTTTATTATAAGGAAATGTGCTTAATATGTTTCAAAATTGCAATTGTTTTTATAACTTTTCGACACTCAAGAAATGAGGGAATGTGAAAAATCTATTTAGCTTTAAAATTAGAATAATGCTGTTAAATCTGAAGAACTTTATAATCATTTGACGTAGTTAATCTATAACAATGAGAATACCCACTACATTTAAGAGATGAGGTATGGGATCACCACACAATCATTATTACTAATTTTAGATATGTCTACTTTATCATCTCAGTAAATCATGATCATGCACATTTGTCTGTGTCTGTAAAAGATGTTGGCAGCAAATATATTTTATAACAAGCTTATGACTAATCTTAAAATCAAACAAAACTAAAAAAAATATATAATGAACCAGTCAATTGATTCTTCAATCAATGTCATGCTTTTCTATGTATGATGATCGAAAGTGTCTGTGTTTTTCTCCTCATTAACAATATATCGTTTTATTACAGCAAATATGCAGAAATTTGACATGCTTTCCGGGCAAGGTGAGAAGAAATAAATCCTGTGTGTCACTGCTGGCTGTTACCTCTAAGTTACGATATACTCTAGCTGTGAAGATTGAAATTTCTACCTCCACAGTAATCAATGCAACTGTTAAAGAATTAATAGAAAGAATACGGGGATACATTACAAAAAAGATCAAACTGCAGTTCAGTACCAACGTTTTCATCGAAAAGATTGGACTAATGAGTTCAGTCAGCTGCAAGAAACCATTTACTGCGGTGAAGGAAGTGTTTTTATACCTGAAAATTTTCGTTGACGGACTTGTTAATCGGGATGAAATGGAACAGAAACTAGTCGACTTTACTGAATCAACAGCTGACTGGGATCTGTCGAACAAACGAAAACCAGAATGGATGTTAAGAGTTAAAGTTTCAAGACATCATCAGTCTCTCTCCTTGCCTTCATTTCTGCAGAACCCTAATGAGACCAGCCACTGCTTTATCATTAAAGATATTGAGAGTTATCGATCTGAAATACATAAGAATGTGTATGTGAGCCCATTGCTGATGTGTCCACAATTCATTTTGAAGGACAACGAATCTGGACTTGATCATGTAAACGCTGGGGGCGAATATCCCTTCTTAGATACCCCTTCTTTCCATTACAAGTTTCCTTCCACAGATAGTGGTCAACTCCGCAAGTGTATCGAAACAAAACAACCGATGACATCTGAAACTGATGATTTCATTCTTACAATTCTTACAGTCGTTTCCTTGATTATCTCTCTAATTTGCCTGTTCATAACATTTGTGACGTATTGTATGTTTCCAAGTCTCAGAACTCTGCCTGGAATTAACAACATGTGTCTGGTTGTGTCTCTGTTTTTAGCGCAGTTTCTCATGATAATAAGACCGATTGTCAAATCAACAGCCTTAACCATAGTTTCCGCGTTGTCGCATTTTTCTTGGCTGTCCACGTTTCTCTGGCTTCAGGTCTGTTCATTTCATATGTTCCGTGTCTTTAATGCAAAAGGTCGATCAGAATTTTCCGGAAGTAAAGGTAAGAAAAGAGCAAAGTTCTATGCCTTGTACGCTTTCGGCAGTTCCACATTTATTGTCACAACTAATATTATCGTTTCGTTGATAGTCACTGATGGGGCAAATTCAGGATACGGCAACATGTTAACTTTGATGACGTATAAAACGGCATTTATTGTCACTCTTATCGTCCCGCTGATTCTAATTTGTATCACGAACATCATATTTTATATGTTAACCGTTTATAAAATTCATTCCACCCCGAAATTAGAAAAGACCTCCGGAAACAGGATTCATTTTAGCGTGTATGTGAAACTGTTTACCCTAACAGGACTGTCTTGGGTTTTGCAGATAATAGACACGTTTTTGGATATCTCAGTCTTGTCGTATTGTGTTGCAGTTCTCAACGGCCTGCAAGGGTTATTCATTTTTGCTAGTTATATTTGTAATGAACGAGTATTGATAATGTACCAGAATGTTTGCTGCAAGTTTTCCGATTTTCGACCACCGTCAACTCTGTCTTCAAATACAGACACAACAAGAATGTGAGTCTAAATTATGAGTTTGTATGCTGTACATAGATTATATCTTATCATTTCCTTGAATGGGTTGATTATAGTATTTCTTGTATGTTATGTTTAACACATAAATAAGATCATGATTGTTTCCTGATTGCATTGATGTGATTTCTGAAAATCTTTCTGCAAGTTTCTCTGTCTCATGAAATAATCGTCAATGTACATAACTGAGTGCGATGTTCCGTGTCCTTCGATGCTACGAAGATGAGCATTTTGAATAGTACCATATAGCAATTTTTCCGCATTTGTAAACTCCAGCGTTGTTTTTAGCTCCTAGGCATATAATATATAATTTTAGCGGAATTAATTGTAAAGGTTATGGAGTTTCAAAACATTGAAATTGATAAGCAGTGTAGCGTTAATAACTTATCTGTAAAACATTTCATTAAAATCAGAAACAGCTGGAAAAGACTTTCCTCGTTATCCTCAAGATGAAACGTGCTATATGTACCTTTGGCATGAAACAATTGTAACACAGAGTTATCTTTCTTGGGAAAATATAAATTATCACTGCAGACACATTTTGGCGCATTTAGCCATTAAATATTTGGTGACATGAACAAAAAACTGCTAAGATAAGCCAACATTATCACCCCATGAAAAAACACCCAATAAGGAATACCGTTTTGTATTCGTCAGCTGGTGTATGGCATACACATCTCCATTATTGAATGTTCAAACAATAAGTGCGTGGTCTAGAGCGTTCGAATACGATACGAGGTTTTATACATCTTCATATACTATAATTCATACATGTAATCCCGTGAGAAACGTTTTTTCTCGTTTTAAGAAAAAGGTGGATAATATATGCGTAGTAATAACATATATCAAATCGTTATCATTAGAACTAGGGTAGTGCGACGTTAACATAGGATACAATGGTTACAATAAAATATCTGATGAAGCATCGAAGTTTGACTTTTAACTTGGTGTACAGCTGTATCATTTGCAAATGGAGGCAGGTTCTGACGAGAATTTTTCCATAAAAGACACCCATATCGACGATGTTGGATGAAATTGATTCAGAGTTGTGATATCGCTTATTTTCATATTGGATTTAGTTATAATTTCCCCCAAAAGTGGCATATTTTGATATCCTATTTCCTAGGACTATCCGGGCTTGTCAATTAACATGTTGCAACAGTCATGAAATAGTCATGGAGATTTTCGTCAGAATGACCGGTGATATTGGCATGTGATGTCAACTGAAAAGGTTCAGATAATTAACAGTGATCCATCTCGTAACTCCTATAGAGGACTCACAGCGGGTGTGATCGGTAGACAGGGGATGCTTACTCCTCCTAGGCACCCGATCCTACTGCTGGCATGTCCAACAGTCCGTGTTTGCCCAACTAACTATTTTATATTGCTTATAGGAGTTATGAGATTGATCACTGTTCGTTATCTTCACCGTTCATACGAAATACAAAGTTAAAGACACCGTCATATGAGGTGACAAGACTGAGGCCGGGGCACTTTTTATGAAGTGATGAGACTGATGCCTGGGATACTCCATATGATGTGACAAAACTCTGACAACCGAGGTACCGTGCTATGAGGTGACAAGACTCTAGTGCCCGGGGCAGCGTCCGTAATGTACTTTTTTGTGCAATTAGATAAGATTCTTTTGTGTTCACTTTTCCCAGGTCGAACACTGTATATCTAGGATTTAGACTCCCATACCTCAACTACATGTCTCCCATAATTTTCAGAAGATGATTTATATTTAATAAGTATGGTATGTTTGAGAGTGTTGGATCTAATAAAAACAAGCCCTCGATTGATTAATTTCAAGACATTTCAATGTATCGTCCCCGTATGTTGTTTCATGTTCCTTTCAAGAAGTTTGCACTCATACAGGGACATTACCAGCGTCAGGTGAAAAGTCACACACGTCGACCAGAGCATGATTCTTATAGGAAGGCTTGTTTATCCTACCAATACCTCCTTGATACGGTTCAATCACATTGCCGAACTCTTGGTAAATGGTACAGTGACTTCTTCAGCGACCCAGATATGCACGAACATATAACTTCCCGACTCCTTATCTATCGTGACGATGGGGGAGAATCATGTCAATCGTTTAGGATTCATCTTCTCAACCATTACCTCTGGTGTGTCCAGGGGTCCGCGTTTGCCCAACTATCTATTTTGTATTGCTTGTAGGAATTATGAGATTGATCACTGCTCGTTATCTTCACCTTGCCTCTATCCATTACCTTAAATCCACATTTTTGTACCTATACTTCTCATTACCAGCTCGTTAGAGTTATCGCGCTTTTATGACTCTTGTGTGTCATTGGTAAGAAAATGCACAAGTCTCGCGAGCAAGTGCGAAATTACTGGGACATAAACGAAACGTTCATAGTACCCTCCCCCCTTTAAGAGTTAAAATACATGGTGTATTTTAGATAAAATAATCATTGGTCAAACTGCATTTTTCAAATATTCTAACACTATTTTATTAAAGATGTTACATGTTTTTTAAAACTCCACCACACCTATTTTAAAATTTCCGAACAACAATGTTCTCTGTCCTAAGTCCATCAATATTTTGTAATTTTCAAAATAGCTTAGATGCAGTTTGAAACGCATTAGTTGTGTTAATTAGTGTTATAAACGTCTAAAAAAATGTAATTTGGCATATATGCAAGGTGAAGATAACGAACAGTGATCAATCTCATAACTCCTACAAACAATACAAAATAGATAGTTGGGCAAACACGGACCTATATATAACTTGTTTTAAAATATGGAAATTGAGGAAGGGCGGGCGAGGGGGGGGGGGGGGGTACGTGTACGATTTCAAAGTCCATGCCATATGAACCTGTCCTAATTGTATGATAAAATAGAATGTCTTCATAGTCTGACATAATACCTTTAAAACATATTAATTCCATTAATTACATGAAAAGTTCTTGTGTTGGATGTGCATATAGGTTTTTCCCTTCACAGTTCTTGCAATTGATGTTTTATATCGGTCAGATTTGGCAACTTTAGTACCTTCTCTCCCTCACATAGTTTAATAAGTTCGTCTGTTTTCTTGTAAGAATAATCAATTCCTAAATTTGACGTTAGAATTTTAATCAGTGTTGTGGTTTGCAGTCGGTTATAATATGTATTCGATACCATAATTTATATTACGTATGCCTAAGTAATGTTTACATTATGTTGTCCCGGTAGCACGACTTTACGCGCGTTTAATTTGAAGAGTTCCAGTAATGGAAATGATAAGTATTGTATGAAAGGTGAAGATAACGAACAGTGATCAATCTCATAACTCCTATAAGCAATACACTATAGATACTTATATGTTTCTCATGGACATAGTAGTAAAGGTTCTTTATCCTGTCAAACCCTAACAAAGTGACCTCCTTATTAAAGTTAGTAGTTAAAAATTCACCTTCATTTCCCAATATGATTGTACTTCCTGTAGCAGGTGTCTATAGTGAAAAGTGAAGATAACGAAATGTGATCAATCTCATAATCCTCTAAGGAATACAAAATGAGGAGTTGGCAAACACGGACCACTGGACATACCAGATGTGAGATCAGGTGCTTAGAAAAGTAAGCATCCCCTGTCTACAGGTCACGCCCGCCGCGAGCCCTATATCTTGATCAGGAAAATGGAATAATCTGTAGTCAAAATTAGTGTGCCAAATACTTTCAATATATGAAGTTTTGTATATGTAGGTATTCTTTACAGTCCATCCAAAAGAGACGGTGTAAGAGTATATGTATCAAGTTTCTTAACATATAACCATTTTTCTTCAGATTAGAAAATGCATCAATATGGTTGTAACAAACTTTCAACAAGCATGATTTCTAAAAATTTTAATGATATGCTTTTAATGTGAAGCATTATAGAAATTTTAAATTGATTAGGGCGCTATACAAAATTTAGTATTGTATCGTTTATCGTAAAATCTCAGAAGATTGGTGGTTATAAACTTGTATATATAATCTACGATGATTGGGGTGTCGTGCTTTTGCATCTATTGTACTGCCGTAAATTGTTTGATTTCACAATCTAAATTCAGCAAGAATACAGAAAAAAATAATTAAAACGGATAATGAAAGCTTCCTTATTTCTTTCTCAAAAACTGTTTTTAAACTACGAGCAGGCAGGTTACTGACAAATAAGGTGATGTTACAAGGGTTTCAAAAGTCTCGTTTAAAGTCAGCATTTCGTAAATTCTGTGGTCGTTATAACAATTTAATTTACTAATTCAAGCTGCCATTGGGTGATATGCTGTCTGACGTGTTTTTTAAAGGAATTGGTATGCCGTTCTTTAAACATTGGTTTGGACTATGTAATGTCCAGGGGTCCGTGTTTGCCCTTATCTTATTTTTGTAGTCTTTATAGGAGACTGTTCGTTATTATCACCTATTCACGGTACAGTTACGAAACACCGTTACTTATCAGCATCACTCCATTTGATACAATGTCTTTTCATGGATTATCAGATCAGCCTACATATAAAATACATTAAATAAACAAATCTGCCTTGTAGTTTACCAAATTCAACAATGCCTATTATCACTATTATATGATTTATTTCAGAAAGTAAATGAACATTAACCAGGATATTACTTCATTACTCTGATAACAATTGACAATTGTCTATATAGTTGTGAGAATATAACTAGATGATTCCAGTTTATAATTAAATAATATGACACCAAATTGCACCAATGAATTCAGCACTGTGTTTATTCAATGCCCCATACACAATCAACTACTCACCACCATCACGTTTATAGGAAACTGCACACGACACTTTGTTTTTAAGCGGACAGTTTTGTGTTATCAATCCTCTCGGAGTACACCGAAAATGTAAGTTAACATCAATTCTATTGAATAAAAAAAGCTTGGTTATTTCACTGTTTGGTAAAAAGTAACAAGGTTTGAAGATATGCATTAATACATACGACAATAGCAGGAGTGTTGCGTCTTTGAAAATGTAAAATAAAGTAATTAGTCAACTGCTGAAATCTCAATCTTGTATAGATTAACAAAACAAACCGTGTCTTAATATAGAAAGTTTAAACCGATCCTAGAACGTTTCTTTCTTCAAATGAAGGAATGTAACGTATCATCTTCCAACTCTTGCTGCAGATAATGTTAAAAATTCGTGAATTGTATGAGTAGAAAATTTCAACAAGTTGATTGAATTTCTTTACTTCCACATTTTATGATATCAAATGTTGTTCAGAATATGACATCCTAATGAAAGATTAACTGTAGTTACAGATCTGTAAGGAAGATGGCCGTGATCTGGTATCTGCTAACCCTTTTAATTGCCATTAACCAGGATGCACAGACAAGGAGCTACAAAAACAACAATTTGATGTTGCCGAACGATTTTCTATTCAACATGTCGCATATAGTTTTACAAAGCGTTCTTTTTTGTGGACCTAATATTATCTGCGACAAATCTTTGCTCACTTTGTTGGACATTCCAAACATATCAGAATCTGACAGCACTCGGTGTGGCAAATGTTCCTGCAATGACAATTGTGTATGTCTTCAAAATTGTTGTCCCGATATTTTCTTCAAACATGGGCTGCCAGAATGCAAGAATGTAAAAGTGTTATCGAAGGGACCTTTGTTAGATAAAAGAGATATTATCAGAGAAGTGGTGGCTTCCTGTCCAATTGGAACAGACCTAACTTTATCAGGGAAGTGTACAGAGGATCGATTTGATGTAGACGCCCTTCTTCATCCTCCAGTAGCTAGTGACGTAACAATGGTTTCATACAGAAATAAGTACTGCGCAATATGCAATAAAGCAACTTACTGGAAAGAATGGAGTGTGAAGTTTCAATGCAAAACAATAACAGATTTCAACTTCCTTTCATCTTACCAAGAAATGATAGACCTGGCATATGAAAAAGAATGTAGCATAATACCTAGTCCCCCAGGGCCGCTTTCAGATTGTGACTTTGATTTAAATGGGAAGATTACATCCTGTAATGTTACAGAGTCATGGCATAATTATGATGAGCAGGTAAAACAAGCATGCCTTAGCACTTATGTTCATCCAATAGGCATTTTCAAAAACATTTTCTGTGCCATATGTAATCCACCTAAATTTCATGAGGAATTCCTGGTTGATGAATGTGAAAACACCACCAGCGTAAACAAAACGGCATGCACAATTCTTCCATTTCTAGAAGCTTCGTTTCCATTCAAGAATTACTTTTGCTTTGCTTGCAAACAAGATTTTAACAATACCGTAATTTTTGCTGACGTTGATGTTGAATGGACATCCGAAAGTTATAACAAGAACTATGAATATCCATTCCAATTCACAATATCATTTGCTTATAATTATACTAGTTTAAATAACTATATCGATCAATACTTCAGGACGTCCAATGCAGATCACAAGACCTTACCACTGTTTACAGAGCATTACAAACATAGAACAGATCAGGTAGAGTGTTCACCGAAATCTGATAACATGCTCCCCCCAATGGGACAAGGCAACTTCCAAGCACCAGGGTTCCCGCCATTTCTAAGACCTTCCCTCTCATACATGAAAGATCCATCCTCGATTATTGGAGTCCCTCCAACCAACATAACCAATCTAATTCGAAAGAGTTTTGCGTTCTCGCGATATGGTGCCTGTACACCAGGATTATTGCCAAACTACACCATGCCTCTGCAGAAACAATGCTCCTGTACTGTGGGATGTAGGTCAGATTGTTGCGACGATTTTGCCTTAAAAGTTCCTTGGACTTGTATTGATGATCGTTACCATAAAGATGGGAATAGCAATGATTATTTAGCGATTGGAGGATGCATCGACGACAAGGACTTATATGATTTGTGCACGAGTAATGTCACCTCACAAATATATCACATGTTTCCTTTGACATCAAACACTGGATACAAAGAAACATATGTAAACGTGTTCTGTTATTTGTGTAACAAAAACTTTAACCATAAAAAGCAAACTACCATCACTGGAAACTTTACACAAGAAATTGAACTTTGGCCATTGAACGTTGAGTGCAAAACATTTATAAATTACAGAAATTTTCATTCATTACAAAATCTGATTGCATATTTTAACAGGAGGTCGTGTGTGCTGAAATTTTTACCCCACACCAGTGCTTCTAAATGCAGTGATGCCTGTTACGAAGATGATGTTAACGCTATCATAAGATGCAATGTATCCGGAACTTGGGATAATTTTGACAAAGACGTCATTAAAGCGTGTGAGAATATGGGAACATACATATTTCCACCTATCGAAGTCGACAATATTGTTTATAAAAACAAATTTTGCAAGATCTGCAATCCCTTTCAAGCAACTCCATTGCGTAACAACTGCAGTAGCGTTCCGGAAGACTCGAACGCTAATGTTGTGAAAGCATGTCAAGAATTCCCGATCATCAATGCTTGTTTTCCGTTTGAGAATGTGTTCTGCGAAATGTGTATGAATAATATCTCTGAGTCTCAATGTTATCGAGAAGTAAAAATCAAAGAAGAATATAGTACAACTATTTTACCTATATTCCCAGGACCGATCTTCACAACCTCATCCCATCCCCCCCTTCTCCCCGAGGAACTTGGGACGTTCAGATCATCGTTCAGTCTAAGATCCTATGATACTCCGTCAATTGTCAATGAAGAGGAAAAACTTGCAACATGTCAACATAACCAGATACTCAACGAATTTGAGGTAAACATCTTTGTTCACAATGATCATCATTATCATCATCATCATGATCATCATCATGATCATCATCATGATCATCATCATCATCCGGTGGTTCAATGTCTAATCGTAACCTTGAGGTCTTAAGTTAGAGTCCCGCTTGACCCCCCGCGATGGTCTACAGTTAGAGAGTTCGCCCCGCATGTGGAAGGTCGGGATGTGAATCTCGGCCTCGACAGATCTAAGTCATTAAAACATTTAATGACAGTTCCATCGCCAAACAGTCGGCATGAGGTGTGAATGTCACGGGTCTTCGGTGATGACCTTAAAAACGGATGTCCCGTGTAACAGTAGGTGTGGTACGCTAAAGAACCCTCCCTGCTCAATGGCCGTAAGCGCCGAGCATAGGCCTAAATTTAAAGCCCTTCACCGGTACTAGTAGCGTCTCCATAGACTGAAAGAATTCTGGAGAGGGATGTTAAATAAGATACAATTAATCGAGACCCGCCCGTGCCATGTCAAACATAAGTTGTTAAAATAGGTAGTGATTGCTTCATAGCCAAACGCCCGGCATCTAGAAGTGAGAATCAAGTGTCTTTTGAATATGACCTTAAAACGGATATCCCGTGTCGCGCCAAGCGTTGGCACAATAAAGATCACTCACTGCTACGGCTCTGAGCGCTAAACATAGGTCTAAATATATGGTACTTCACCTACAGCTGGTGAAGTTTCAATCTGAGTGGAAAATCCCGACAAGACGTAAAGCAATAAAATCAATCAATTTCTAACCCATTAGTTTCCTGACAGCAGGTCGTTATTTTAAGCCTTACATGGTGTCAAATGTAAGACATAATTAGGTAGCGATTACTCCTACGCAAAACCCTCGGCATACAGATGTGAGAATCATGTGTATTTAGGAAGATATCTTAGAAACCGAGGTACTGTTTCAAAGCAGGCATCAGCACGGAAAAAACTATTGATCAAAGATCAGTTGTAGATTATGCGTTATAACATGCATATGACAATGGTTCAAATAACCCATTCATAATAAGAAAGTAGGTTGTAGCTATTTATTTGATATTCAGGACCGGTTTCGGCAGCTCAGTGGTAGAACATTTGTTTTGTAACCAGGATGCTATGAGTTCGAGCCCCCACTCATGCAATGTTTGCTTCAAATCTAAAAGTATAGGAGTTATGAGATTGATCACTGTTTGTTATCTTCACCTTTCACGTAAACAAAGACAGTGATTTCACCTTTGTCAACAATTGGCATTTAAAATAGAGAAATACTGATAGTTCGGATATGACCTCATGAACAGAGGTCCCGAGTCGCAACAGGCGTTAGTACGGTAGAAAACTGGGTAGTTGTATTGTGAAGAAAATGAATAGCTTATTCTAAATAGTACGCTTCAGGTTCAATATTTCAAAGGAAGTCGCACGTGGTTGGATTGAAATAGGAATATTCTAACATATAAATAGGCATTTGGGGCATGGGTCATGCAACACATCCCCAAACATGGGATCGACATACCTTTTTCTAATACTTTTGAATTGTAAATATACATTAAGGATTATCTAAAAATAGTCTCGGTTACATGCAAAGTGAAGATAACGAAGAATGATCAATTTGATAACTCCTAAAAGCAATACAAAATAGATAGTTAGGCAAACACGGACCCCTGGACACACGAGAGGTGGGATCAGGTGCCTATGAGGAGTAAGCATCCCCATATTAGTAAAAATCAAGTTTTTAGCGAAAAATAATAGCATTCACTGCCAAAGAGATCCTTACTAATACCCAACAGAGATGAAAAACTTTAATGTACATTTACAAAACATATGTAAAAAGAAAGTAGATGTGTTGATCCCTGATAAAAGAAATAATTAGGTTGGAATCAAGTTGGGATTACATAATCCATACCCTAAGGCTTGTGGTTTAACATGGGTTTATTATAACTGTACGTCAATGTATAATCAAAATCCATTCTCTTATATTACAAATACTGGCCACTGTATCGGAAATTTTATCACACCCTTCCGAATATATCAAGTACTATTTAGAGTCTTGTATGCACGGTTTCGATTAATATGGCATTAGGAGAAAATGTGCTGAAGGAGCAAATGGGGAGGGGGTTCTGGCTTCAAGTGGGGCCCGGCGATAGTTAAGGTAAATATATTGAAAAAATATTATTTCAACAATTTGAGTATGAATTATATACATTGATAAAAGTCTGACGTGTGATTAACATGAATCACTAGGGAGGGACTCTCATTTATTCATTTATTTAGCAAATAAATATTTGTCATAAAAGTGGAAACCACTGTATGATGTATCCTCGCACCTAAGATTATGACTTCTCTTATAAATATAAACAATTTAAGGCAATATATATATATATATAGGCCTATAGCTAAATTATAAAAAGTATCATCAGAAAAAATTTAGTGTGTGAAACATATCGCGAACTTTTGATTAGGCTCGATATTCGAGTTAGGTATTTCCTTAAAAAACAGCGATAAAGCTCAAAAGTAATTAAAATCAAGTTCATTTGAGTGTTTATTACCACATCATTTCACTGGAAAACATTGACCTTTATTGACGCGCGGGCGCACGGGCTCGCCGAATACAACTAGCCAAAGAACCCTCACGGATATGACACTTAGAGATAATCATAGGTCAAAATTTGTGATACTTAACCTGCAGCTAATGATTTCTGAACATGAATAATATTTCTCGGAGGGAAGTAAAACTAACAAACAGAACCCCCCAAAGCTAGTTATTGTTCTACTTCACTAAAACCTTTCCTCTCCTTTCTTTGTAGCAAACGTGCTGGAATTTGACATGCTTTCCTGGCAAGCTACTTCGAAATGAAACCTGTGTCTCACTGTTGCCAATGACATCAAATTTACGGTATACGCTTGCCGTGAAGATTGAGTTGTCTACTTTTATTACGATTAATGCAACCGTCCAAGAGTCTATGGAAGGAATGAAAGAATACGTAACGACAAAAATGAAACAACTACTCCGTACCGATTTTTTCATAGAAGATATCACATTAATGAGCTCAGTAAGCTGTGATGATATGTTTTTTAATGTTAGTGAGGTGTATTTGTACTTAGTGATTTTCATTGATAAGAGTGTTTATCGTGATCAATTGGAGCAGAAATTGATTGACTTCACAGAATCGTCTTTTATCTGGAATCATCTGTCAAATAATTCAGCGTTGATTGGAAATACCTTCGAGTTAAACATACAGATTTCCAGAATTGTACAGCCTGTTTTGAAGTCCACCCTTATGTCGAATTTAAAGAGGAAAAACCACTGTTTTGTTGCAAATGTCGAAGAAGACTACCTGGCTTCCATGTTTGCAAATGTGATTGTGAGCCCCTTATTAACTTGTCCACAAGTTCTTCTAAAAGAAAACGAAACTGAACTCGATTGGGAAAACACCCTAACAGAAAATACTTTCTTGAGTTTGGCGCCGTCCTTTCATCACACTTCAGATAATGATGGTATTCGAGTATGTGCTGGGAGCATATCCTATATCAAGGAACTAAAATCAAAAGAATTAGATGACAACTTTTCATCTCTGACAATCGTTACTTTGATTTGTATTATCGTTTCTTTGCTTTGCTTGATTCTAACCCTGATAACGTATTGCATGTTTCCCAGTCTGAGGACCCTTCCAGGAATTAACAATATGTTTTTGGTAGCATCTCTCTTTTTGGCACAATTCCTTATGATTGTCAGACCCTATTTCCATTCATCATCTCTGGTTGCAGCCTCTGTTCTTTCGCATTTTTCTTGGCTGTCAACGTTTCTATGGTTACAGGTCTGTTCTTTTCATATGTTTCGTGTCTTCAGTGCCAAAGGTCGATCAAAATTTCTGGGAGGGAAAGGGAGAAAGCTGATAGTCCAATACGTTTTGTATGCTTTTGGTGTTTCTTTTTCTATTGTTACCTCTAACGTTTCCATTTCATTGATAGTTACTAATGGTGAAAACACAGGATACGACAAAACGTCAACTTTAATGACATACAAAATTGCATTTATTACAACTCTCGTAACACCCATAGCTTTTGTTTCTGTGACAAATATCATATTTTATACCTTCACTGCATATAAAATTTATTCTTCACCAAAAATTGAAAACACAACCGGAAATAGGATTCACTTCGGCGTGTATGTGAAGTTGTTTACCCTGACTGGGTTGTCCTGGGTTTTACAAATGGTGGACATGTTTTTGGAGTTGTCAGCTTTCTCGTATTTTGTTGCCATTCTCAACGGCTTGCAAGGCCTGTTTATCTTTGTCAGTTATGTTTGTAACAGACGGGTATGGAAGCTGTATGTGACATCATGTTGTACAGGTACAGTGTACAAGTTTGTGTCTAGTTCTAAAACAGACACAACCACTATATAAGCCTTACTGAAAGGATTGGACTTTGTTGAAATGTTGAAATCGCGATACTCATAATTAATAAAATTTTGGAAACCATTGCAAATAATTATAATATAAAAAAACCCATATAATTAATCGAAAAAAATAAATGAAAAACCACGAAAAAATGTCATGTTGGATTCCTATTTTCAGTGTTCTCTTCTCGTGGTTGAATTCTTATAATTATAGATAGAATTGACGGTAGTACCGGTGTTTCCGGTGCAGTGTTTTTCTTCTAAACTGGAAAAACTGTATCTATCTATCGACTGTCGATAACATTATAATGATTTAAAAAATATTGTCAACAAAATTATTAAAAATGAAAACTAAATTCCATTCTCTGATTGAAAGTATCATCAAGCGTTGTTATTGCGATCACAGAAAGCGATTTAAAAAATGTAATTTTTTGAAGTTTTTTTTTTGGACAGATATTGGGGCTAATATGGATGATGATTAGGTCTTGTTCATGTAAAATATGTCCACCGGAAGTGCTGACCGACAAACCGGAAGTTGTCTCAAACATGGGTATTTTTGTCGAAAGTTAAAAGTATGATTAGTTGAGAATTATTAAGGTGTAGAATGAAATATTTATTCGACTGGAGCTCTTCCGCTCATGACCGGAAGTGAATAAAGACAACAGGAAAGTAATTCGAAAAAAAAAGACTTTTCACTTTTTAAATAGAGTTTCCCCTTTTTTTCTCGACACAATTTCTCAGAGATGGCTGAGGATTTTCTTTTCAGTCGATAATTATGTCCGATTTCCATTTTTTAAAAAAAAATATCAACCGCAATAACCGCAAGATAAACGGTAAAAGATTTAGACATTTGCTGCAAGTTTTCCGATTTTCTACCATCGTCAACTCTGTCTTCAAATACAGACACAACAAGAATGTGAGCCTAAATTATGAGTTTGTATGCTGTACATAGATTATATCTTATCATTTCCTTGAATGGGTTGATTATAGTATTTCTTGTATGCTATGTTTAACACATAAATAAGATCATGATTGTCTCTTGATTGCATTGAGATGATTTCTAGAAAATCTTTCTGCAAGTTTCTCTGTCTTATGAAATAATCGTCGATGCACATAACTGTGTCCGATGTTCCGTATCATCCCATGTTACGAAGCCGAACCTTTGGAACAGTACCATATAGCAAGTTTGTCCGCGTTTGTAAAATATACCCTTTCTTAAGCTCAAATATATAAATATATAATTTTAGCGTAATTTATTGTAAAAATTATGGAGTTTCAAAACAATGAAATGGATAAGCAGTGTAGCGTTAATAACTTATCTGTAAAACATTTCATTGAAGTCAGACACAACTGGAAAAGAGTTATTTGGTTATCTCCCAAGCTGAAAAATGCTACTGTACCTTTGGTATAAAACAATTGTAACACAGAGTTATCTTTCTTGGGAAAATATAAATTATCATTACAGACACATTTGGTGCATTTAGCCATTAAATATTTGGTGACATGAACTGAAACTGCTAAGATAAGCCAAACTTTTGACCCCGTGACCCCCCACCTTATAAGGCATACCGTTTTGTATTCGTCTGCTGGTGTATGGCATAAACATCTCCATTATTGAATGTTCAAACAATAAGGACACAGTGCGTGGTCTAGAGCGTTCGAATGCGGTACGAGGTTTTATACATCTTCATATACAAGAATTTATACATGTAATCCTTTGAGAAAAAGGTGGATACTATATGCGTAGGAATAAACATACATCGAATCGTTGTCATTAGAACTAGAGTAGTGCGACATTAGCACAGGATACAATGGTTACAATAAAATATCTGATGAAGCATCGAAGTTTGACTTTTAACTTGGTGTACAGCTGTATCATTTGCAAATGGAGGCAGGTTCTGACGAGAAGTTTTCAATAAAAGACACCCATATTGACGATGTTGGATGAAATTGATTCAGAGTTGTGATATCGCTTATTTTCATATTGAATTTAGTTATGATTTCCCCCCAAAAGTGGCATATTGTGATATCCTATTTCCGAGGACTATCCGGGCTTGACAGTTAACATGTTGTAACAGTCATGAAATAGTCATGGAGACTTTCTTCAGAATGACCGGTGATATTGGCATGTGATGTCAACTGAAAAGGTTCAGATAATTAACAGTGATCCATCTCGTAACTCCTATAGAGGACTCACGGCGGGTGTGATCGGTAGACAGGGGATGCTTACTCCTCCTAGGCACCCGATCCTACTGCTGGCGTGTCCAGGGGTCCGTGTTTGCCCAACTATCTATTTCATATTGCTCATAAGAGTTATGAGATTGATCGTTGTTCGTTATTTTCACCTTTCATACGGAATACAAAGTTAAAGACACCGTCATATGAGGTAACAAGACTGACGCCGGGGCACTTTTTATGAAGTGATGAGACTGATGCCTGGGATACTCCATATGAGGTGACAAGATTCTGGTGCCCGAGGCACCGTCCGTAATGTCCATATTTGTGCAAATAGATCAGATTCTTTTTTGTTCACTTTTCACACGTCGAACACTGTATATCTAAGATTTAGACTCCCAGACCTCAACTACATTGAATGTCTCCCATAATTTTCAGAAGATGCCAAATACATGATTTATATTTAATAAGTATGGTATGTTTGGGAATGTTGGATCTAATAAAAAGAAGCCCTCGATTGACTAATTTCATGACATTTCAATATATCGTCCCCGTATGTTGCTTCACGTTGCTTTCAAGAATATTTCACTCATACAGCGTCTGGTGAAAAGTCACACTCGTCGACCAGAGCATGGTCCTGATAGGAAGGTTTCTTTATCCTGCCAATACCTCCCTGATACGGTTCAATCACATTGCCGAACTCTTGGAAAATGGTACAGTGACTTCTTCATGTAGGGACCTAAATATGCACGAACATATAACTTCCCGACTCCTTATCTATCGTGACGATGGTGGGAATCATTTCAATCGTTTATGATTCCTCTTTTCAATCCATTACCTTAAATCCACATTTTTGTACCTATTGTATGAAAGGTGAAGATAACGAACAGTGATCAATCTCATAATTCCTATAAGCAATACAATATAGATACTTGTAAGTTTCTCAATGATTCTCTATCCTGCCAAACCCTAACAAAGTGACCTCCTTATTAAAGTTAGTAGTTAAAGATTCAACTTCATTTTCCAATATGAATTCACTTCCTGTAGTAGGTGTCTATAATGAAAAGTGAAGATAACGAAATGTGATCAATCTCATAACTCCTATAAGGAATACAAAATAAGGAGTTGGGCAAACACGGACCACTGGACATACCAGATGTGGGATCAGGTGCTTAGAAAAGTAAGCATCCCCTATCTACCGGTCACACCCGCCGCGAGCCCTATATCTTGATCAGGAAAAAGGAGTAATCTGTAGTCAAAATTAGTGTGCCAAGTACTTTCTATATATAAAGTTTTGTATATGTAGGTATTCTTTACAGTCCATCCAAAAGAGACGGTGTAAGATTATATCTATCAAGTTTTTTAGCATACAACCATTTTTCTTCGGATTAGAAAATGCATCAATATGGTTGTAACAAACTTTCAACAAGCATGGTTTCTAAATTTGTTAATGATATACTTTTAATTCGAAGCGCTATAGAAATTTTAAATTGATTAGGGCGCTATACAAAATTTAGTATTGTATCATTTTATCGTAAAATCTCTGAAGATTGGTGGTTATAAACTTGTATATATAATCTGCGATGATTGGGTTATTGTGGTTTTGCATCTATTGCACTGCCGTAAATTATTTGATTTCACAATCTAAAGTCAGCAAGAATACAGAAAAAATTAATTAAAAGGGATAATGAAAACTTACTTATTTCCTTCTCAAAAACTGGTTTTAAACTACGAGCAGGCAGGTTACTGACAAATAAGGTGATGTTACAGGGGTTTCAAAAATCTCGTTTAAAGTCAGCATTTCGTAAATTCTGTGGTCGTTATAACAATGTAATTTACTAATTCAAGCTGTCATTGGGTGAGATGCTGTCTGACGTGTTTTTTTAAGGAATTGGTATGCCGTTCTTTAAACACTGGTTTGGACTATGGCGTAATCCGTTCACCATATCAAGATTGTAGGGCTCGTGGCGGGTGTGATCAGTAGACAGGGGATGCTCACTTTTCCTACGCACCAAATCCCACCTCTGGTATGTCCAAGGGTCCGTGTTTGCCCTTATCTTATTTTTGTAGTCTTTATAGGATACTGTTCGTTATCTCCACCTTTTCACGTTATAGTTACGAAACACAAAGTCGCCGTTACTTATCAGCATCACTCCATTCGATACAGTGCTTTTTCATGGATTATCAGACTAGCCTACATATACAATACACTAAATCGACAAATCTGTATGTAATTTACCAAATTCAGTAATGCCTATTATCTCTATTATATGATTTATTTCAGAAAGCAAATGAACATTTACCAGGATATCACTGCATACTCTGATAACAAATGACAATTGTCTATATAGTTGTGAGAATATAATTAGATGATTCCAGTTTACAATTATATAATATGACATCAAATTGCACCAATGAATTCAGCACTGTGTTTATGCAATGCCCCATACACAATCAACTACTCACCATCATCACGTTTATAGGAAACTGCACACGGCACTTTGTTTTTAAGCGGACAGTTTTGTGTTATCAATCCTCTCGGAGTACACCGAAAATGTAAGTTAACATCAATTGTATTGAATCAAAAACGCTTGGTTATTTCACTATTTGGTAAAAAGTAACAAGGTTTGAAGATATGCATTAATACATACGACAATAGCAGGAGTGTTGCGTCTTTGAAAATGTAAAATAAAGTAATTAATCAACTGGTGAAATTTCCATCTTGTATAGATTAACAAAATTAAACAGACCGTGTCTTAATATAGAAAGTTTAAACTGATCCTAAAACGTTTTTTGCTTCAAATGAAGGAATGTAACGTATCATCCAACTCTTATTGCAGACAAAGTTAAAAATTCGTAAACTGTATGAATAAAAAATTTCAACAAGTTGATAAGTTTTTATTTCCACATTTTATATCAAATGTTGTTCAGAATATGACATCCTAATGAATGACTAACTGTAGTTACAGATTTGTAAAGGAAGATGACCGTGATCTGGTATCTGCTAACCCTTTTGATTGCCATTAACCAGGATACACAGGCAAGGAACTACAAAAACAACAATTTGATGTTGCCGAACGATTTTCTATTCAACATATCGCAAATAGTTTTACAAAGCGTTCTTTTTTGTGGACCTAATATTATCTGCGACAAATCTTTGCTCACTTTGTTGGACATTCCAAACATATCGAAATCTGACAGCACTCGGTGTGGCAAATGTTTCTGCAATGACAATTGTGTATTTCGTCAAAATTGTTGTCCCGATATCTTCTTCAAACATGGGCTACCAGAATGCAAGAATGTAAAAGTGTTATCGAAGGGACCTTTGTTAGATAAAAGAGATACTATCAAAGAAGTGGTGGCTTCTTGTCCAATTGGAACAGACCTAACTTTATCAGGGAAGTGTACAGAGGATCGATTTGATGTAGACGCCCTTCTTCATCCTCCAGTAGCTAGTGACGTAACAATGGTTTCATACAGAAATAAGTACTGCGCAATATGCAATAAAGCAACTTACTGGAAAGAATGGAGTGTGAAGTTTCAATGCAAAACAATAACAGATTTCAACTTCCTTTCATCTTACCAAGAAATGATAGACCTGGCATATGAAAAAGAATGTAGCATAATACCTAGTACCACAGCGCCGCTTTCAGATTGTGACTTTGATTTAAATGGGAAGATTACATCCTGTAATGTTACAGAGTCATGGCATAATTATGATGAGCAGGTAAAACAAGCATGCCTTAGCACTTATGTTCATCCAATGGGCATTTTCAAAAACATTTTCTGTGCCATATGTAATCCACCTAAATTTCATGAGGAATTCCTGGTTGACGAGTGTGAAAACACCACCAGCGTAAACAAAACGGCATGCACAATTCTTCCATTTCTAGAAGCTTCGTTTCCATACAAGAATTACTTTTGCTTTGCTTGCAAACAAAGTTTTAACAATACCGTAATTTTTGCTGACGTTGATGTTGAATGGACATCCGAAAGTTATAACAAGAACTATGAATATCCATTCCAATTCACAATATCATTTGCTTATAATTATACTAGTTTAAATAACTATATCGATCAATACTTCAGGACGTCCAATGCAGATCACAAGACCTTGCCACTGTTTACAGAGCATTACAAACATAAAACAGATCAGGTAGAGTGTTCACCGAAATCTGATAACATGCTCCCCCCAATGGGACAAGGCAACTTCCATGCCCCACGGTTCCCACCATTTCTAAGACCTTCCCTCTCATACATGAAAGATCCATCCTCAATTATTGGAGTCCCTCCAACCAACATAACCAATCTAATTCGAAAGAGTTTTGCGTTCTCGCGATATGGTGCCTGCACACCAGGATTATTGCCAAACTACACCATGCCTCTGCAGAAACAATGCTCCTGTACTGTGGGATGTAGGTCAGATTGTTGCGACGATTTTGCCTTAAAAGTTCCTTGGACTTGTATTGATGATCGTTACCATAGAGATGGGAATAGCAATGATTATTTAGCGATTGGAGGATGCATCGACGACAAGGACTTAGATGATTTGTGCACGAGGAATGTCACCTCACAAATATATCACATGTTTCCTTTGACATCAAACACTGGATACAAAGAAACATATGTAAACGTGTTCTGTTATTTGTGTAACAAAAACTTTAACCATAAAAAGCAAACTACCATCACTGGAAACTTTACACAAGAAATTGAACTTTGGCCATTGAACGTTGAGTGCAAAACATTTATAAATTACAGAAATTTTCATTCATTACAAAATCTGATTGCATATTTTAACAGGAGGTCGTGTGTGCTGAAATTTTTACCCCACACCAGTGCTTCTAAATGCAGTGATGCCTGTTACGAAGATGATGTTAACGCTGTCATAAGATGTAATGTATCCGGAACTTGGGATAATTTTGACAAAGACGTCATTAAAGCGTGTGAGAATATGGGAACATACATATTTCCACCTATCGAAGTCGACAATATTGTTTATAAAAACAAATTTTGCAAGATCTGCAATCCCTTTCAAGCAACTCCATTGCGTAACAACTGCAGTAGCGTTCCGGAAGACTCGAACGCTAATGTTGTGAAAGCATGTCAAGAATTCCCGATCATCAATGCTTGTTTTCCGTTTGAGAATGTGTTCTGCGAAATGTGTATGAATAATATCTCTGAGTCTCAATGTTATCAAGAAGTAAAGATCAAAGAAGATAGTAGAACAGGTTTTTCAGGACCGATCCCATCCGTTCCTCCCCCTATCACCCAGAATTTTTGGACGTTCAGATCATCGTTCAGTCTAAGATCCTATGATACTCCGTCAATTGTCAATGAAGAGAAAAAACTTGCAACATGTCAACATACCCAGATACTCAACGAGTTTGAGGTAAACGTCGGTGTTCACAATCATCATCATCATCATCATAATCATCATCATTCCGTTGGTTCAATGTCTAATCGTAACCGGGAGGTCTTGAGATCGAGTCCCACTTGACCGCCGCGGTGGTCTAGAGTTAGATCGTTCGCCCCGCATGTGGAAGGTCGGGATTTGAATCACCGCCTCGACAGATCTAAGTCATTAAAACAGGTAATGACAGTTCCATCGCCAAACAGTCGGCTTCAGGTGTGAATGTCACGGGTGTTCGGTGATGACCTTAAAAATGGATGTCCCGTGTCACAGTAGGTGTGACATGCTAAAGAACCCTCACTGCTCAATGGCCGTAAGCGCCGAGCATAGGCCTAAATTTAAAGCCCTTCACCGGTACTAGTAGCTTCTCCATATGACTGAAAGAATTCTGGAGAGGGATGCTATATAAGATACAATTAATCGAGACCCACCCGTGCCATGTCAAACATTGTCGCAGGATGGCCGCCAGGCATTAAACTATGAAGACGAGTTTTAAGGTTTATACTGTTTTAATACACTCAAGCTATACACAAATGTTCATCCTTTACCGTTTTTCAAATAGGAGTCAAATGAAGAAGGGATCTGTAACGATAAAATTTGTAAAAACAGTTTAGATACAGATATACTGTTACAGTACACATACAACACTTACTTTACTTCACTTTACACAGACTACATTTTGCTGCAGGCACATTTTACACATTGCATTTTACTGCATACTTCACTATACTATACTATACTGAATAGCATTTTACTGCATATACACATTACACACTGCATTTTGCTGCATATACACTTTACATGCTGCATTTTACTGCATATACACTCTACATTTACGTTTAGGTAAATACATATACATTTGAAATAAAATATCATATGAATGTATTGTATACTCATAAGAACTATCACAGTAAATTCTAATATAAATTGTAAAGAACTTTGTACGTTGGCCATTTTAGGAATAAATGTGGAATAAAACTATTGAAGTAATGAGTAAACTTACCTCAGAAGTAGTGGACTCTGGTCACAAGGTATCAAAACTTGATGACTATTACTAGATAAAATACATGAATATCAATGCGAATAAACACGTCCGCACCCGGCAATTGCTACACCCAAACTAACTGCACGGGATTTAAATGTACAAGCATAGCTGGTGAACGATTCGCATACTATGGAAACACATTGAGGTATTTAATTATTTAACTTGAGAAAGATCCTAACATCTATGGAGCTATAATCGGGAAATATATACATTAATTGTGACAAACATAACTTGTTAAAATAGGTAGTGATTGCTTCATAGCCAAACGCCCGGCATCTAGAAGTGAGAATCAAGTGTCTTTTGAATATGACCTTAAAACGGATATCCCGTGTCGCGCCAAGCGTTGGCACAATAGGGATCCCTCACTGCTACAACCATGAGCGCTAAATATAGGTCTAAATATATGGTACTTCACCTACAGCTGGTGACGTTTCAATCTGAGTGGAAAATTCCCGACAAGACGTAAAGCAATCAAATCAATCAATTTCTAACCCATTAGTTTCCTGACAGCAGGTCATTATTTTAAGCCTTACATGGTGTCAAACGTAAGACGTAATTAGGTAGCGGTTGCTCCTACGGAAAACCCTCAGCATACAGATGTGAGAAGCATGTGTATTTAGGAAAATATCTTAGAAATCGAAATACTGTTTCAAAGCAGGGATCAGCACAAAAAAGAACTATCACTGCAATGAGAGTCATGGAGAGGTCTATATTTGTTAAACTTCACCTTTAGCTCTTGACGTCTCGATATGCAAAATTCTTGAAGAGACGAAATAAAAACCAATGATCAAAGATCAATTATAGATTATGCGTTATAACATGCATATGACAATGGTTCAAATAACCCATTCATAATAAGAAAGTAGATTGTAGCTATTTATTTGATATTCAGGACCGGTTTCGGCAGCTCAGTGGTAGATCATTTGTTTTGTAACCAGGATGCTATGAGTTCGAGCCCCCACTCATGCAATGTCCACTTCAAATCTAAAACTATAGGAGTTATGATCACTGTTCGTTATCTTCACCTTTCACGTAAACAAAGACGGTGATTTCACCTTTGCCAACAATTGGCATTTCAAATAGAGAAATACTGATAGTTCGGATATGACCTCATGAACAGAGGTCCCGAGTCGCAACAGGCCTTAGTACGGTAGAGAACAGGGTAGTTGTATTGTGAAGAAAATGTATAGCTTATTCTAAATAGTACGCTTCGGGTTCAATATTTCAAAGGAAGTCGCACGTGGTGGGATTGAAATAGGAATATTCTAATATATAAATAGGCATTTGGGGCATGGGCCATGCAACACACCCCCTAACATGGGATCGACACACCTTTTTTCATTACTTTTGAATTGTAAATATACATTAAGGATTATCTAAAAATAGTCTCGGTTACATGCAAAGTGAAGATAACGAACAGTGATCAATTTTATAACTCCTACAAGCAATACAAAATAGATAGTTAGGCAAACGCGGACCCCTGGACACACGAGAGGTGGGATCAGGTGCATATGAGGAGTAAGCATCCCCATATTAGTAAAAATCAAGTTTTTAGCGAAAAATAATAGCATTCACTGCCAAAGAGATCCTTACTAATACCCAACAGAGATGAAAAACTTTAATGTACATATACAAAATATAAGTAAAAAGAAAGTAGATGTGTTGATCCCTGATAAAAGAAATAATTAGGTGGGAATGAAGTTGGAATTGCATAATCCATACCCTAAGGCTTGTGGTTTAACATGGGTTTATTATAACTGTACGTCAATGTATAATCAAAATCCATTCACTTATATTACAAATACTGGCCACTGTATCGGGAATTTTATCACACCCTTCCGAATATATGAAGTACAAACTAGAGTCTTGTATGCACGGTTTCGATTAATATGGCATTTGGAGAAATTGTACTGAAGGAGCGAATGGGGAGGGGGTTCTGGCTTCAAGTGGGCCCCGGCAAGAATTAAGGTAAATATATTGAAAAAATATTATTTCAACAATTTGAGTATGAATTATATACATTGATAAAAGTCTGACGTGTGATTAACATGAAACACTAGGGAGGGACTCTCATTTATTTATTTATTTAGCAAATAAATATTTGTCATAAAAGTGGAAACCACTGTATGATGTATCCTCTCACCTAAAATTATGACTTCTCTTATAAATATAAACAATTTAAGGCAATATATATATATATATATATATATATATATATATATATATATATATATATATAGCTAAAATATAAAAAGTATCATTAGTTTGTTGACTTTGGAAAAATTTAGTGTGTGAAACATATTGCGAACTTTTGATTGGGCTCGATATTCGAGTTAGGTATTTCCGTTAAAAAAAAAAAAAAACAAGCGATAAAGCTCAAAAGTAATGAAAATCAAGTTCATTTGAGTGTTTATTACCGCATCATTTCACTGGAAAACATTGACCTTTATTGACGAGCGGGCGCGCCGACGCACCGAATACAACTAGCCAAAGAACACTCACGGCTATGACACTTAGCGATAATCATAGGTCAAAATTTGTGATACTTAACCTGCAGCTAATGATTTCTGAACATGAATAATATTTCTCGGAGGGAAGTAAAACTAACAAACAGAACCCTCCAAAAGCTAGTTATTGTTCTACTTCACTAAAACCTTTCTTCTCCTTTCTTTGTAGCAAACGTGCTGGAATTTGACATGCTTTCCTGGCAAGCTACTTCAAAATGAAACCTGTGTCTCACTGTTGCCAATGACATCAAATTTACGGTATACGCTTGCCGTAAAGATTAAGTTGTCTACTTTTATTATGATTAATGCAACCGTCCAAGAGTCTATGGAAGGAATGAAAGAATACGTAACGACAAAAATGAAACAACTACTCCGTACCGATTTTTTCATAGAAGATATCACATTAATGAGCTCAGTAAGCTGTGATGACATGTTTTTTAATGTTAGTGAGGTGTATTTGTACTTAGTGATTTTCATTGATAAGAATGTTTATCGTGATCAATTGGAGCAGAAATTGATTGACTTCACAGAATCGTCTTTTATCTGGAATCTGTCAAATAATTCAGCGTTGATTGGAAATACCATCGAGTTAAACATACAGATTTCCAGAATTGTACAGCCTGTTTTGAAGTCCACCCTCATGTCGAATTTAAAGAGGACGAACCACTGTTTTGTTGCAAATGTCGAAGAAGACTACCTGGCTTCCATGTTTGCAAATGTGATTGTGAGCCCCTTATTAACTTGTCCACAAGTTCTTCTAAAAGAAAACGAAACTGAACTCGATTGGGAAAACACCCTAACAGAAAATACTTTCTTGAGTTTGGCGCCGTCCTTTCATCACACTTCAGATAATGATGGAATTCGAGTATGTGCTGGGAGCATATCCTATATCAAGGAACTAAAATCAAAAGAATTAGATGACAACTTTTCATCTCTGACAATCGTTACTTTGATTTGCATTATCGTTTCTTTGCTTTGCTTGATTCTAACCCTGATAACGTATTGCATGTTTCCCAGTCTGAGGACCCTTCCAGGAATTAACAATATGTTTTTGGTAGCATCTCTCTTTTTGGCACAATTCCTTATGATTGTCAGACCCTATTTCCATTCATCATCTCTGGTTGCAGCCTCTGTTCTTTCGCATTTTTCTTGGCTGTCAACGTTTCTATGGTTACAGGTCTGTTCTTTTCATATGTTTCGTGTCTTCAATGCCAAAGGTCGATCAAAATTTCTGGGAGGGAAAGGGAGAAAGCTGATAGTCCAATACGTTTTGTATGCTTTTGGTGTTTCTCTTTTTATTGTTACCTCTAACGTTTCTATTTCATTGATAGTTACTAATGGTGAAAACACAGGATACGACAAAATGTCAACTTTAATGACATACAAAATTGCATTTATTACAACTCTCGTAACCCCCATAGCTTTTGTTTCTGTGACAAATATCATATTTTATACCTTCACTGCATATAACATTTATTCTTCACCAAAAATTGAAAACACAACCGGAAATAGGATTCACTTCGGCGTGTATGTGAAGTTGTTTACCCTGACTGGTTTGTCCTGGGTTTTACAAATGGTGGACATGTTTTTGGAGTTGTCAGCTTTCTCGTATTTTGTTGCCATTCTCAACGGCTTGCAAGGCCTGTTTATCTTTGTCAGTTATGTTTGTAACAGACGGGTATGGAAGCTGTATGTGACATCATGTTGTACAGGTACAGTGTACAAGTTTGTCTCTAGTTCTAAAACAGACACTACCACTATATAAGCCTTACTGAAATGATTGGACTTTGTTGAAATGTTGAAATCGCGATACTCATAATTAATAAAATTTTGGAAACCATTGCAAATAATTATAATATAAGAAAAACCATATAATTTATCGGAAAAAAAATAAATGAAAAACCACGAAAAAATGTCATGTTGGATTCCTACTTTCAGTGTTCTCTTCTCGTGGTTGAATTCTTATAATTATAGATAGAATTGACGGTAGTACCGGTGTTACTGGTGCAGTGTTTTTGTTCTAAACTGGAAAAACTGTATCTATATAAGGCAAAACGACTGTCGATAACATTATAATGATTTAAAAAATATTGTCAACGAAATTATTAAAAATGAAAATTAAATTTCATTTTCTGATTGAAAGTATCATCAAACGTTGCTATTGCGACATGTAATGCCATATCTTGTTGTTTTGACCTGTGGCTTTATCATTGAATGTCGCAATGGCACTGCAAGTAGATAAATTTTATCATTAGGGGGATTGTCTACGTTATATTGTTAACGGTTTATACTGTAGACCGTTATTGCGATAATTTGTATCATTAAGTGTTGGAACTGCACCCCTTAATGATGTCTGCATCATTAAGGCTAATTGTTGCATTAGCGGTTTCTAAACGTCTATTATTTTTAAAATTAGAATTATTTAAACCGATGATAATAATGTTCTCAATATATTCAACAATCTTAATTATATTTATGGATTCCCTTTGGTATTCTACCGTGAAACAGCTATCATTTGTCAAATTAGAATAGAATAATTTCAACCTGTTTGTTTCCGTAATAAATACTGGAGATATGCGGATTGTCTTTCATATTCCTGTTCCAGCTCACCAGGCATCGCCGACAGATGAATCGGCTGCATGTTTTTATTCCCGCCAGATTCACCTCGGCGGTCGTTAACTGATGATATCAACATCTAACGATTGTTTATTGAACTCAGCAATTATAGCGACTGTCTTTACCGAACGGGTGAAAAATTCTCGAGCGGGATGTTTAACAATATATCATAATCAATTAATCAATCAACAAGTCATTCAGTTTTATGACACCCACAGCCATACACTAGTCGAAATCTGAACTGGACGATTCAAATTTTCGATGTTTTATGATATCCATCCTTACTTGTAGCTGAAAAAATAAAGTATCACAATTCCATAAATCACCTGAAATCATTTGATTAGATCTGGGAAAAAATACTCAGTCGGAAACGTTTTATGCTCCATGACAAGGGCGCATAAGAGGAAAAGTCTTAGGAATGTACAAAATTACAATGAATACGTTCATTTTGGCTTGGTATATATCAATTCAATGACATATTCTATAAACATTTAAAACATTTCATTTCCTTTGCTTTCCTTTCACTTTAACTGGTGCATGGAAAATACAAATCCTTCATCCATGCAATCAATATTGTGATATGGTCTAAAGGTAGGGGATTTATTGTAATTAACAGATACGATATAGCTTTAAAAATACGACCTAGCGAATCAGATGGTTATCCAGTTATTAAACTAATTACAGGAGGGACGGGACTCAGATAGAGGAACCCTGCTATCCGGCACCATTAATCTATGTACATTCTGCAGTACTGTACAAATTGGTTTTTAGTTCACCTTAGGTGTAAGCTCAAGTGAGCTTTTCAGATCACCCGTTGTCCTTCGACTGTCCGTCTGTCTATAACCTTATCACATTTTCGACATCTTCTCCAGAACCAAATGCACTAGGCCATTTTCACCTAAACTTGGCAAAACACATCCTTGAGTGTAGGGAATTGACGTTTGTTCAAATTAAGGGCCATGTCCACTTGAAAGTAGAGATAATCGCGAAAATACAAAAATAGGGTGGGGTCAATTACCATCTTTTGCACGGTGAAAGAAAGGGGAAATATTTAAAAATCTTCTCAAGAACCACTGGGGTAGAAAAGTTTACATTTACATGAAAGCATCCTAACATAGTGCAGATTCAGGTTTGTTAAAATATGGCCCCGGGGAAAGGATGGATCACGTTTGGTGCTCAGTTTTACAAATATATTAGAAAATATAAAAAAAGTCTTCTTCAGAACCACAGGGCCAGACAAGTTTATATTTATGTTAAAGCTTCCAGACATAGTGCAGATGCAAGTTTCTTAAGATAATGGCCCCCGAATGTAGGGTGGGGTCGCAATAGAGAATAAAAGTTTTACATACCAATATAAAAGGAAAATGTTCAAATATCTTCATCTCAAGAACCAATGGATCAATTTTGTTTTTACATTTACACGAAAGCCTTCTGACATAGTGCATATGCAAGTGTGTTAAAACCATAATGGGAAAATATTGTCCTTGAGAACCACTAGGCCAGGAAACTTCAAATTTACATACCAAATTTCTGACATAGTGCAGAATTAAGTTTGTTAAAATGACATGGCCTCCAGGCGTAGGATGGGGCCACAATAGTCCATCAAAGTTTATATAAGTTTATATAGGGAAACTCATCACACCATTTTCTCAAGAAACGCTGGGCCAGAATAGCTCGAATTAGAGTTTGTAAAGATCATGGCCCCTGAGGATAGGGTTGGGCCACAATGGGGGATCAACGTTTTACATACAAGTATTAAGGGGAAACCTTTAAAAATGTTCGTTTCAAAAATCACGCTGCCAGAAGAGTGGACATTTAGAAGAAAGCTTCCTGACATAGAGTAGGTTCAAGTTTGTGCAAGTCATTGTCCCCGGGGGTAGGGTGTGTCCACAATAGGCGATCGATCGAAGTGTTATATGCTGATATATAGGGAAAATGTTTAAAAATATCTCTTGAACGATTTAAACTAGGGCTTTCATATTTTGTATAAACATTCTTTATGGAAAGACCTTTCATGTGATTGAATTGTTTGTGATCTTGTGACATTAACCTGGAGTTTAACCTACTTTTTATAAAACTTTGACCTATTCAATATCTCGACTTTAGATCTTTCTTATTTTGTATGTATAGTTCTTATTCACTCCACTTTTCATATTATATACATTTTTTTTATTTTACTCTGTAATTGAATGTGTATTATGCTGATGAGCCGTGAGACTTAAAATCAATAAACAATACAATATTTCTTATGACATGACAGTTCATTTCATATCACGAAGTCACGAAGATGTTTGGCCTTGTGACCTTGAATTCGGAGTTTGATATACTTTTAAAACATTATCTATTAAATAAATACGGAACTATTTTGTATATGCATTACTTTGTCTTGTAAAGTTTGACCTTTTGACCTTGACCTGGGAGTTGAACCCGCTTTTAAAAAAACCCAACTGATCTATTCAATATATCCAGAACTATTTAAGATACATATTCCATATTATTTTGTCTATAAATTTCTAGTAACCTTTGACATGTGGCATTGAGATTTTACATACGCCTGAGAAAATGTAATCTATCAAAAATTTTCAGAACTATTCAAGGGTAGGGCTTTCATATTTTATATATAGATTATTGATGACAGGATGGCCTTGTGGTACAATCATATTTGATCTTGTTACCTTGTCCTACTTTCGTTAAAAATCTGACCTAATTAATATCTCCCGAGCCGGTCAACAGGGATGATTACTCCTCCTAGGCACCTGATCCCACTTCTGGTATATACAGAAGTTCGTGTTTGCCCAACTTTCTACATGTATTTTATATTGCTTATAGGAGTTATATTCACCTTTCATTGGATATTACTACAGTGGATGCATAGAGTCCATTACCTGGTTTGTTTTATAATGTTCTGCCACCTTTCCAGAAGTGTCTGAAGAAAACGCAAGTATAGTCTCCGTTGGAGTTGGGTGCGTTCGAATGTGTCGATCTAACATGTGTTCCATTAGTGAGAGAGCGGTAAAGCGTGGATCTTGTATCCTCATAAAAACGTACACGATATCATCGTTGCAGTTTGTCGCAATTACTTGAGTTTAACGTCATGTTGATGACGATTAAGGATATTCCCACTGTAACGTGACGCAGCTGATGCCACATGAGCGAAAATGGTTCATTCGTAGATTCTGTTTCCCCGGTGTATCATCTGGATTTTTATGCAGTTACAAACCAGTTGCACAAATGCTGCAATCTCATGAACCGAACCTGACGAGGCCTCTTTACCTCCGGCGGTAGACCGTTGTACCAAACAATATAAATCGTATGTAGAGACGAAGCATTGCACTTTTGTGGACATTCGCAAATCTTGCCACAGTCTTTTTGGGTGTTTCAAGCTAACAGTAACTGAACTGCCCTGTTGCTTAAATCGTTTAGTATCCTAGACATTCTTTACTCAATGTAAGGACGAAATTTCAATATTGCACTATTCCTATATGTGATATAACACATGTGAGACGTGTGGAATGCTGTTGCGTATATCCATGGAATGCATTGCTGTTTCGTGAATTTGTGTATTACTCATATTGAACACGTCAATACATGATATAGTTTATTTTCTTTTATTGGGAATTAGGAAATATCTAAAGAATTGTACAATATAAACCAAGTTCTACCCTTGAAAGATACAACAATTATACCGTCAAAGTACATAAGAAAAGCCCATTTTCCTTAACTCCTCCTACTTTCTAACATGATGAACCAATACTAAGATAATAAGAGAAGTGCAATGTAAGTTAAAAACACAATCAATATAAAGTTCTCCACACAGGATATATCTAATTCAACAATAAAAATTTCAAAACGACTGAAATCTCAAAACATCAATTAAATCATCAACAACACGTGGAATATCCTTGATTGAGAAGCAATAGATGCATACAATATTACGAGAATTTATAGATGTGTGCATGACAAGCATTCAGGACAATCGCCATCAACTAAAAATATATAAACAGCTCAAAATTTGATTTCTTACAGCGAGTTATATGTTCGTCGTGTTTGTTTTCGAACTCACGTTTGGGATATTCCAATCGGAGGGCGTCTTGAAGCACGCTTTAAGATACATCCTCCAAACTCGCCCATTACATACATAACTGATCATTAGAAACAAACCCTGTAAGCCGTTGAGGATAGCAACAAGATACGAGAAAATAGACATCTCCAGAAATGTATCTATTATCTGTAGAATCCAAGAAAGCCCCGTCAAGGTAAACAACTTCATATACACACCAAAATGAACCTTACTTCCGGTTGTCGACTCTATTTTTGGGGTAGAATATATTTTATACGCAGTGAAAATGTAAAACACGATATTTGTCACGCAAACAAGTGATAACGGGGCTATTAGAGTGGCAATGAATGCGAATGAATACGTCATCAAAGCGGATGTTTTATCATATCCCGTATTTTCTCCAATCGTGACGATCAACGTGATGGCGATATTAGTCAGAACTATAACTGCAGAAATGCCGTATGCGTAAACTGAATATTGAACAAGAATTTTTCTACTTTGCAGTCCATTGAATTCAGATTGACCTTTTGCACTGAAGACACGAAACATATGAAAGGAACAGACTTGAAGCCAAAGAAACGTGGAGAGCCAAGAAAAATGCGACAATGCGGAAACTATGGATAACCATTTTGATCGGAAAGAGGGTCTTATTATCATGAGCAACTGCGCTAAAAACAGAGAAACGACCAGACACATGTTATTCATTCCAGGCAGGGTTCTAAGACTTGAGAACATACAGTATGTCACAAATGTTATGATCAAGCAGATTAAAGAAATGATGATGCAAACGAGGGTTAGGATTGATAACGGTGACAGGTCGTTTTTTGATGCCGTCCCTTTGTTTGTGTAGAATGGTATTTCTTTTGCGCACACCCGTACCCCACCATTGTCGGCCGAGGCAAAGTGATGAGGAGAAATACTGAAACCTAGGAAAGAATATTTCGTTGCTATGTTTGTCCACCCCACCCCAAAGTCACCGTCCTTCACAATAACTTGTTTGCATGTCAACAACGGGTTTACCAACACATTTCTGTAGACTGCCGGACCGTGGCTCAGGTTTTCTTCCAGAACAAAGCAGTGGGTCTTTTTGTCAAGTTTCCACAAAAACGAAGGCAAGAATAAGGATTGCAGACTTCTTGAAACCCTGATGTTCATAATAGATCCATTCCAATCTTGTGCTAACATATCTGACAAATTCCAATCAACACGACTGTCAGTGAAACTGAGTAGTTTATGTTCCATCTCATCTCTATTAACAGTGTCATTTATGAACATTTTTAAGTACAACAACACTTCTCCATTCTTCGAAAATGCATCACTGCAGCCGATTCTACTCATTGATATGAAATCCTCAACAAAGACATAAGTGTTGAATAGGGTATGGATATTATGGGAAATGTAATCCCGTATTTTGGTTATTGATTCTTTAACCGTTGCGTTAATTAGTGCAAGATTAATAAACTCCAGCTTCAAGGCCAAAGTATAACGTAAATTAGACGACTCCATTAGGAAAGATACGCAGGTGTCATTTCGCAGGAGCTTCCCAGGAAAGCATGTCAAATTTTTGCAAGTATTCTGTAAATAAATGAAAGTGAAAAACAAAATTAAAATTTTCATGATAACGGTAAGCATTGAAATCAAAGTGTTAGATGTAAAACTTATACGGTACCAATTCTGTTGCACCAGATGCGCATTTCGACAAATAATGTCTCTTCAGTGATGCTCAACCGAAATGTTTGAAATCCGAAATAACTATGAAGTTTTAGAGCTAAATATAGCCAAAAACAGCGTGCCAAAAAATGGAGCCAAATTCGTCTAAGGATAAGAGCTATGCATGAGGGAGATAATCCATAATTTTGAAATGAATTTCTAAATTTTTTAAGAGCAATTTAATATACATCCGTATTTTCAAGCTAGTAACGATATATTCTCTTTCATCGCTATCGAGTTTCGAAAATGTCTGTCAGTGTAATCAAGTGTAATCGTTCTGATTTTCTGATTTAATGAATATTCACTGAGCAGATCTAGTGAATCAGAGGACAACTTACTTGTACTTCAGAACACTTTATTTTTGCATTTTATCCGCTAGCAGCTATTTGAATGTAAACATAACCACTTGTTTCATTTATGACAAACATAATTTTTTTTAGAGTAATGCGTCTTGTTATCATAGACAATAGTGAGGTCTATATTTGCTATTCCTATGTCATCTGTAATCATGCAACTGGTGCCTATGAAGTTTATTTGTAAGCTATGCTTGTGTAGCATATAATCAGTCTATATAATGTCTGATAAAACAAACGTTTATGTATGTTTAATGATTTCATTAAACACCCTGATCTTTTCCTGTGTGTTTATGTTATTGTTAGAATATAAGAACTACCTACCTGATAATCATCAAAGATCTGGTATTCCTTGCATTTTATGTTTGGCTCGTTAATAACAGTGTCGGAAGTGTCATATGCTGAAAAGGTGAAAGTTGATCTGAAAGTCCCATAATAAGGAAACTCAGGATAGAAGGGATCCACAATAACTTTAGAATAAGTGTTAGCATCTAATTCTTCATAACAGTACGATTCAATGCCATCATTATGACACATTTCACAAAACACATTTTTGTATGGATGGCAAACGTTTATGCTCGGAAATTCGTTACACGCTTGATTAATATTTGAACGTAGAGGGAAATCACCATAGCAGTTGTCTGCGAAATTTCCTTTGAAAGGATTACAAATTGTACAAAATTTATTTTTGTAAATGGTGTTATCCAGCTTGATTCGGGGAAATCGAAATGAATCCGAATTTTCACATGCATATAGGATTTCTTCATTAAACGTGAACCAAGTTCCAGATTTGTTACATTTTTCAACTATTTCAGTTTGGTCTTCGTTACAATTTTCACTACATCTAGAAGAATTGGCAGGTGGTGAAAATTCCAATACACATGAGATCCGGTTGACATATTCAATCAGACTTTGGAGTGAATGGAAGTTCCTGTGATTTACGTATACAGTACAAAGGACAACCAAAGGCCATACTTCGATTTCTTTCGTAACATATTCAGTGACATTGGCATAATTTCTTTTATTTGTCTTTCTGTTGCACAAATAACAAAAGAAATTAACGTAATTTTCTCTATATCCGTGTTTTGAGGTAACAGGAAATGCCTGAAAAAACTCATAGCTCTTGTCACCGCTGCACAGATGTTCCATGTTTGGATCTTCCATACATCCACCAATCGCCAAAAAATCTTTCTTATTCCCATCTCTATGGTAACGACCATCAATACAAGTCCACGGAACTTTTAAGGCAAAATCATCACAACAATCTGACGTACATCCTACAGTACAGGAGCATTGTTTCTGCAGAGGAATGGTGTAGTTTGGCAATAATCCTGGTGTACAGGTACCATGTCTCGAAAACGCGAAACTCATTCGAATTAGATTTGTTATATTAATAGAAGATAAGGTATTCACATCTGAGCTAGATGCATTTTCGGCCGGAGTTGAGTTAATGTGTGTTGAAAATCTTGATTGATCACCAATTTCAAATGCTTTTGAACATTGAAATTGGTTTTCCCGTCTATATATAGTTTCTTCCGTTGATGGCTTGGAAACGGTTTCATTTAGATTCGGTGTTTTTAAGAGTCTGTTCATGTACTGTTTAATGTCGTCGGCATTATAAGCAAATGTAAATGTAAACTGAAATGGATATTCTTCTACAGGTAGGTATGACTCAGATGGTGATTCAATGAGGTCAGTATCTTTATAGTACAATGTATTGTTGTCACCATGGTTGCAAAGAAAACAAAAGTAATTCTTGTAAGGAAATGATGCTTCCTGAAACGGGAGAAACCGGCATGTTTCCCTGTATATGCTGGTAGAATTGTCACATTCGTCAATCAGGAATCCCTCTTTAAATTTTGGTGGATTGCACATAGCACAAAAAATGTTTTTGAACACACCTATCACAGCAACATAGGAGCTATGACAAGCTCTTTCTATTTGCACATCATAATTCAGCCATGATCCTGTGGAATTGCAAAATGATATTTTTGACTGCAAATACGTGGTACAATTTTGCAAGGAATTGGGAGGATTAAATATAATATCACATTCTTGCACATTTGCCATATCTACTATTTCTTGGTAGGATGATAGGTAATTCAAATCTACATCATTTGAGCATCTGAACGTGATATTCCATTTTTTCAAGTTGGTTGCATGATTACATGCACCACATTCTTTATTCAGATATGAAATGTTTGTTATAGCACTAGTTACTGGAGGTTGAAACAGTACATCAATAGTAGAGCGTTCCTTTGTACACTCCTGTAATAAATTTGGGCTTGTTCCGACTGGACAGGAGACAACAACTTCTTTGAAGTCAAATGTGTTGGACAAAATTTGTACATCCTTGCATTCCAGAAGCCCATGTTGAAAGATGATATCGGGGCAGCAATTGATTGCGGGTGTGAAGTTGAAGCAATCGCAGGAACAGTTCCCACATCGTGCTTTAGCTGATACTGACTGGATTGGGATGTCGAATACATTCAGCAAAGACTTGTTACAGATTAAATCTGTCCCACAAAGAAGAATGGTTTGGAATAATACATGTGTAGAGTTGAAACCAAAATCGCTTCCCTGTTGCGCAATGTTATGATCTTCATGTGCTGGGTTTGCTTCACGAATGATAAGAATTACATATGCAAGTGCTGACCAAAAAATATCCATGGATTTCTCTGTCCTGTAATTACAATAAATCTCTAGTGAGGGAGATTTCTCAAGAAAGAAATGAGAATAGGATGTAAACTTTAATATAATGCTGAACTGATTAAAATCACAATCTTAACGTTCACATTGAATGTAGGAATTAACAAAGAAATGTGTGACTGGTCAACAGGGATATTTACTCCACTTAGACACTTGATTCCACTTTTGGTGTTTCCAGAAAAAAATGTTACAGACAAATAAGTTACAGGGATTTCAACTTTAATGTAATTGTTTCGCAAATGCTATGGTCGCTATGATTATCGTATTTGCAAATAAAACCTGTCATTAGGTAGAATGTTTGTTTTTTACTCCTGATTGATGCAAGGTGAAGATAAGTAAAACAGTGATCAATCTCATAACTCCTACAAGCAATACAAAATAGATAGTTGGGCAAACACGGACCCCTGGACACACCTGAAGTGGGATCAGGTGCCTAGGAGGATTGATTTAATACCATTGTAATAATATTTACATAATGATTTTGACTACTAGTAAGACTTAATAATCCATTTACCTAATCAAGATAGAGGGCTTAAGTCTGGAGCAATTGGTCAACAGGGAATGATCAAAAAGGAAGTGAAAATAGAATGTGGACTTTAATACAATGCTGAAATTGGAATACTGACAAATAAAATGATCATACAGGGATTTTAATAGTAACGTTTAAAGTAATCGTTTCGGAAATTCTATGGTGGTTTAATGTGTTGTGTATTGCTATTTGCACTAAATTAAACTAAATTATTCTAGAGAGTTTTGTTTACTTGTCATTGACACCTGTGACCGAGATCGTTCTAAACATGTTAGTTTTAGTAGAGAGATTACGTAATGGTTGCTTCATGGTCTTTCAAGATTGTACTAGAAAATTCCTTCCTATTATAAATACACTGAAATTCTTTTGACAAAAAAGCTCTGGTTAGACACTTTACATGCTTTTTGGATTATTTTACTGGGAACTACGATTTTTGAATTATTATTTTTGTGTGTGTAAATTCTGTTTGGATTTATTGTTCACCTACCGTAAGTTAGTATAATTATTAATTGTAAATAAAAATTACTAATTGTTAATATTTTAATATTCCTTTTATACTTTTAATCCACTCTGACAACGTATCAAGTCCTTCTTTTTCATATTTAGCCCATCATCTGTCATAATCTTCGACAGAATTCATAATAGAGATGAACTTCTGTCGCCAATTGAAAGATCGAGGTTCTCTCTATTTAGGACCTTTTAAAAACATGTTGTTTGATGTCCTCATTTTCAACTACACGTATATCAACACCATTAGTAATGACATGTCAAGCTGGACTATAGTTGAAAGAAAAAAAAACAAGAACACGTAGGAGGTGTCGTGAGGGTGGACACAAATGGTCGTCAATTCAAGGCCATACCCGAGCACGAATGGTCGCCACTGTAGCCCCCTGTCCCAAATCCCAAACTTTGCTTTTGTTTTGCAAAAAGGATGTGTGTTTATGTTCGTTCGTGCTTGTCTGTGTGTATTTGAGCGATGGTGTGAGTGTGTACGCGCGTGTATGTGTACATGCATGTGCGTATATGTACATGTGTGTATATATATGCACGTATGCATGCGTATGTGTGCATTCATGTGTAATAAAGTTTGTTTTGCATTACATACGCACATACGTACACACTTTTGTTACACAAGTCAAGTACGATACAAAGCCAACAAACAAAAAATCTGGGCATTACTGGATGGAATTGATGGGAATTTATTTCGCAAACACATGAGTTGCAACATTTTAACAAGACAATACTCTTACATACCATCTTTATGGCACGCCGTTTTTACATTTATTCCTCTTCAAAGATATGTCATAAATCTTATAATTCCGTGGGGATCCGGGTTAGAATAGATCCTCAGTACCCCTTGCTTGTCGTAAGATTCGACTAAATGAGGCGGTCCTTCGGATGAAACCGCAAAAACCGAGGTCTCGTGTCACAGCAGGTGTGGCACGATAAAGATCCCTCCCTGCTCAAGGCCGTAAGCGCCGAGCATAGGCCTAAATTTTGCAGCCCTTCACCGGCAGTGGTGACGTCTCCATATGAGTGAAATATTCTCAAGAGGGACGTTAAACAATATTAAATCAATCAATCAATCAATCATAAATCTTATAAGACAGCTTATAAAAGACATAAAATATCTTAATATGTTTTTTATACGAAATATCTTATATAGTATATTATGTATCTAATAAACTTTATAAGATGTCTTATTAACGTTTTTGATTTAAGATATCTCATTAACTCTTCTAAGTTATTCTATAACTTTTATAAGGTATCTTATAAAAGACATTTTATGATATATGTCATTTGTTTTATAAGATATCTTGTAAAAATATAAGATATCGTATATGTTTTATAATATATTTCTTAAACTTTATAAGATATCTTATATTTTTGTACGATATTTCATATTAAATGATTTCTTATCAGATATGTTTTAAACTACATAAAGTATTATATTGTTGTGTAATACTTGCACTTGAGTGACACCTGTGACCTAGATTGTTCTAGAGTTTGATGTTGATCACGTAGTAGAAAGATGACGAACTGTGTCTTTCAAGAATGTACCAGAAAATTCATTCTGATTATGAATACAATGTGAATTTACCCGATGATAAGCTCTGGTTAGACAAGCACTTTAGGCATTTTGGATTATTCTATAACTGGGACTAGGATTTAGGAATTTCGTTGGAAATTAACAGCCGATTTATGATTTGTTTTGTATACAGATTCAGCTCGGCATGGATATTGTTTATTGGTCACCTATTGTAAGTTAGTACTTTGTTGTTATTATTATGATTTTCTTCCAATAATAGCAAATAAATGTCATTACTTGTTTGACTGCCTTTGATAGTAAATCTGCTTTTGGGTAATTCTGACGCAAAACAATATGAATTTACTTTTATAACATGTATAGGATATCTTATAAAACATATTTGATATTCCATATGTTTTATAAGATATCTAATAAAGTTGATGAGATATCTTATAAAAATTCATTTTTGAAATATCTTCTTATAAAACATATGGAATATCTCAAGTTTTATAAGATAACTTACAAAGATTTTATAAGATATCTTCTATATTTTATAAGATAGCTCATAAACTTTATAAGATATTTTGTTTAATATACAAGATATCTTATAAAGTTTATGAGATATCTTATAAAGTTTAAAAATATCTTATATATTTTATGAGATATATTATCAACTGCAAATTATATGAGATATCTTATGTGATTTATTAGATATCTTATTTAAAATAGAAGATATCTCATATATTATATAATATACATTTATAAAGGAGCAAATTTAAATATGGCGTGACATACATTCTGACAAGTATGAGTGCGCAAACACGCACACAAATATACATTAGCACACAGAGTGAAATACAAAGCAAGTACTACCTTTTATCATAGTTTGAAAAACAAAATGAAATCTTTAGATTCGGCATAATCAACACTGCGTGCAGTTCTAATTTTTGTGAACATAATATTCATGAACAGCACTTTACCACTTACCAAGTTAACTTAATGTAAAAAAGAAATCCATCAGTACTATCATGATGAACAAAAAAAAAAGAAGAAGGAATTTAAGCCAACTACTATACTAGCGATAAGAATGGGGTAAAAAATACGAAATAGCTACTTTTACAAAGTACGCATCAAATTGAACAGGTGGAGTAAGCAAATCTATAAATTTGCAACTTCATAGGCATGAACCATTTTTCAAACATGAAATTGGCTCTCTCAAAATAGAGCCATTAATTTTTAATGTGTGTAGTAGAAACACAGTGTCTCTGTTATTGAATTTGGCGTGGAAGAGAGAGAGAGAGAGAGAGAGAGAGAGAGAGAGAGAGAGAGAGATAGATTGCATGGGATGATTGTAGGGGCTCCTCTTGTAGGCCTTCCCTTTCACGTCACATTTATCAAATGCAAGATTAGGCCTATTCTCTGCACACTTAAAACATGTCGAATGTTTGAAGAGCTGTTTCGAATCAGAATAAGACTGTTAATCGAAGGCTATTAGAAAGCGCCATATTCTCCTTATAGCTATTACCGGTACCTGTCAATTCAAAAGACTCGTTCGATTTGATCAAACCGGAAAAAATTGATTAAGGATTTGGAGAAGGTGGATGAGGATTAGAAGGGAGAAAGAGAAGGAAGGGGAATAGGTGTTGGAGGAGGAGGATACAAGCAAAGTTGGGGTTTTGGAGTTGGGCCTGGGTGGCGACCATTCGTGCTCGGGTATGGCCTAAAATTGGCGACCAATCGTGTCCACCCGCACGGCACAGACATAGGGGCAGACGGACAGACAGAGGAACAGACAGACAGATGGAGGAGAAAGTTATAGCCCCCTTCGGTTTTACAAACAGGTAGGGAACTATTACTAGAATAGGAAAATAACGAAACACGTGTAGATAACTTACTTGCGGTGTAGTCCGAAATTGCAGGAAATAAGTCTAGAAAGATGCATGATCTACACAGCTGCCTTCTACCCACGATACTGATAGGACAACCGATCTAATTCAAATCAGATCTTCTCTAATCGTTACACTGGTGAAGGATCTGAAATCATTGCATTTGAGGTCATGTTATTGACCCCAGTCTCATGAATAATTCAATAAATATTCGACCAATAACAATAACTTAACAAAGAATCAAGGACCAATCAGGAAGCATTTTACTGAAGTGTATTCGGTTAGTAAGTTAACAAAAAATGGCGTCGATCAATGAAACGAATCAACGAATTCATAATATCAGCGTTAAAGGAAGATCAAAGAAATATCTTAAATATGATGCATTCATTATCTTTAAGATATGTTTTCTGTGGCGTTTCAATATCGCTCATGGTCGCCGCCATCTTCCTAGATTATTTTCCCGTGCTTCTCGGTTATCATTGATAGGTGTATGATAAATACCAAGTATGCTCCGATATAAAGGCACAATTTTAATTTTAGCAAAGCCTTCATTTGATTGGTCAAGTGTGAAAGGTGAAATTGTAAATTTCAGAACTAATACACCCCTGGGGCTTTCGGCTAAAACTGCCAAAAATTGTCAACAGTACATGTGTAGGAAAACATATTTACATAGTGATATAGAGAAGGAAGGCTTATACTGAAATTGTAAGTTTTACGATCCCTGGGGTAGGGCTTCTGACCCCAGGGCGGGGTCGTACTTGGTACATAGTGTTTATGTATAATACACTTAAAGATCATCTTCTTTAATGTTGTTGATCCTAAATTAAAACTAAAGGAATATTTAGAAGGAGTAGGTAGTCCTTTACGATAATTGCAAATTTGATGATCTCAGGGGTAGGAATTTTGCTATAAGGGTGGGGCCAAAATGGTCAGTTATCAAATGCATGAACAATAGAATATTTTTAACTTCTTTTTGATTACTACTATTCTAAATCCTTTCAAATTCATTATGAAGTATGATTGGGACAAAGGGGACCGAAATTTTAAATTGTAGAATTTCTGCGCCCCCTGGGGCCTTAAATGCGGGGCAAAAACTGCCAACTATTAACAAATTTTCAAACGCTTTCTTCTTTACAACTGCATATCTGTATGAAAACCTAAATGCATAGTGATGTAGAGTAGGAAAGTCTCTGTGCGACTACATATGCCAGAAGTGGTGTTAATCAAATCTGGATTCTAAAACATTCTAAAGAACTTTTAGTAAACTTGAAATCGCAAAACTTTTCTCAAATCAACATCAAAACGTATGATTTTTCAACACTTTACACGACCATTCCTCGAGATAAATTAAAGACTAGACTTTTTGACATCATAGACAGTTGCTTCTTCAACAAAAATGGAAAACGTAAATATTCCTATCTAGTGATCAGACAACCAAAAAATTACTTTGTTAAACGCCACTCTGATTCCACGCACAAGTATTCTGAAGTGGAACTAAAAATATGCTGGAGTTCCTCATTGTCAATATCTTTGTGGTCTGCTGACCTGTTTTAATATTCCTATGAAGCAGAATTTATTCAAAAACTTCTACGTGAGAAGAAAATATATCTTGCTGTGGCCTTCAATTCGACATTTAGATATATCGACGACGTATTATCTATTAAGAATAATAATTTTCATTCATATGTCGATTCGATATATCTCAGCGAACTCTAAAGAAAAGACACGAAAGAGTCGTCCACTTCTACTTCATACTTAGATTGTTTTATTGAAAGTAGATATTAAAGGGACTGATTCACGATTTCCCCCCAAATTTTGTTTTCACTTTAAATGATAAAAATCTACAGGCTAATATGTTTAGCAGATTTCACAAAAAAATAAAAATAAAAATAAAGTTATTCATCATGACAGAAGCTCACAATGGAGAGTTTATTATTTGTTTTGAAAACAAAGATTTAGGTGTGCTATTGTTTACGACGTTTTCAAAATAAATGGATATTGATCCAAGTTTGTTATAAATATCACATCTCAAGTATACTTTATGTAAAATGTGTCATTCAAAAGTTGAAGATAACGAACAGTGATCAATCTCATAATTCCTATCAGCAATACAAAATAGAGAGTTGGGCAAAAACGGACACCTGAATATACCAGAGATAGGATCAGGTACCTAGGAGTAAGCATCCCCTGTCGATCGGTCACAACCATCGTGAGTCTTATATCTTGATAAGGTAAATGGAGTTATCCCTAATCAAAATCAGTGTGGTAAGAACGGCCTAATGATCGGTAACGCGTCAGACATCATTTGACTCTATGATAGCTTGTATTGGCAAACTAGATCGTTATAACGACCATAGAATTTTCAAAATACTTACTTTAACCCTTTCTCTACCGTATCGGTCAATATGACCGATAGCGCGTAAAAACAGGGCTACACAAAAGGAGTGTCTATAAATCTTTGAAACTACGGACGTAATATATATGTTTTATATATCATATTTTTGGAAATTTTCTATATTTTTTAACTATGTAAAAATCAATTGAGTAAATAAAGCCATAAAATTAAAACAAGCATTTAGAATGAAAGATGACTTCGTCTAAATATGACACAACGTTTTGTCGCAAGGCCATTTCCCCCCTCGCTATCATTTTTTTAATTTTCCCTATGAATGCAATGTTTTTTTTTTTTTATATTTTTGAAAAGCATATATTCCCTGCTTTCAGTACATATAATGATTATTTTTAATGCCTGGCAAAGTTATAAGAAAATAGCAATTTTTTGCACATGTACGATTTTTTTACGATTTTATTTCTCAATGTTTAAACAGATCGGCGTTTTATCTATATTTATATATGGAAATAGAGAAAAGTAAATACAGCCTGTAAAAGTAGAGGAAATTTTCTTTTTGATGGACCCTTATTCATATTATAATTCTCGGTAGTTTTTATATTACGATAAAATGAAATTGAGACATGCTGCGCGGTTTTCTTAAAAATTAGCGACAAATCGACGTCGCTAACAGCAATCGACGCGCGTCGCACAATAAAGTGGTGAAAACTATTTGTATTCTCCTCTATTAGTAAATTCAGTACCTTTTGATACAATAAAACAACATACATACATGTATGAAATAATCAGCCAGGTATCTCTGCTTTTTAAAAAAAGCATAAAACCAATATTGGTATATAAACAGTTACACAACCTACATGTAACTTCATAAAACACCTATTGAGAATGTTACATCGGCAGAATGAATTTTAAAAAAGATAAATAAAGTACTTCAAATTCAGATATAAACGTTATATTTGTTCGGAATAGTAATAATTTTTTTCTCTGCCCAAGAAAGAAAACAAAAAAGAAGTTCGCCTATATATAGCCTATATACTTTTATTTTTCCGTGATCCGGATCGCGGGCCTCGCGGGGTTTTCTGAAAGTGTGCACGGAGAACACACGTGTTTCCGTTTCAACGAAAACAACACAGCTTCACCGTGATTGTCACAGCGAACGCTTGTATTTTACATCTTTAAAACGACTGATGTCAGAAGAAGATGCCCTGGATCTCCTGTTGCAGGATGACCCAAACGATCATGCATTCAATATAAATACGTACATGTAAGTTGATGTAGTCACATAGGCCGACTAAAAAGAAAAAAAAATGCGGTTTTGTCATGTTATGAAAAATTCACGATTAGTTAACCGCGATTTGATGCCATAATTTGTCGTTCCACGAAAGAAAATATTTATATTATATGATATTTAAACCAAGTGAATAACACCCTGTCCGGGTCCGGCATTGATCAGTTTGATTACCCCCCTCCCCCTTTCCCAGAATTATCTCCTTACCTGACGCGCGAGTGTAAGAAGGGGGTGGATTTAGTGTATAATGGGATGGGGTGGTTTTAATCAGACTGGGCATTCATGACCACTGGTGAGAAGGCTATTTTCCAAGTTTTTCCATGTTTATAAATTTTTTTTTATCTTTCTATGAAAAGAAAACACAATCTGTTAGGAAAACACACTTTGTATTATTGTAATAATAGAATTTATAATCATAATTTGAATTATTTTCTTTATTCTGTAACAGAAATAAAAACAAAATGTGTGTTTGGGCCAAAATGGGGGAGGGGGGTTTAACATCAATGAAAGTGATTATGACAGGCTAATGAAAAATCATATTGATTTCTCTTTTATCCAAATGCATGTATTTTATATACACTTAGTAGCTTATGACCATAAATTACATGTGATCCATACATGCTGGTACTTGTATGCTATGAGCTAATGGGCACGTGTCCCCTTATTGCCGGCCTCCTCCGTGGCTGAGTGGTTAGAGCATTGCGCTCAAAATCACACGGCCTCTCACCTCTCTAGGCGCGGGTTCGAATCCCGTTCGCGCCGGTAAGTGAGAAAGTTTTCCCAGTTTACTTACGAAAGGTCGGTGGTCTCTCCCCAGGTATCTGGGTTCTCTCTTCCACCAATAAAAAACTGGGTGCCACCATATAACTGAATTCAATTCTACTTTTATATCTGGGGTCATTCACTTTCCCTCAGAGGTTCAGTATTTTCGTTGGACCCTGTAGGTTTTAACCTGAATTTCTTCAGTATTTGCCCTCATGTATATGCTAGGCATAATGCAGACACCTACATGATACATATATATTTTTTCATTACCCACTCTGCTACTCTCGCAATGTATAATGAAATATTCGATTCATTTCTAACACATGTATGTAATTCCTTACCTTATCTTTAAATAAATTTGAGTAAATAAATTTAAGTGCGAAACTGTTCCATGCTACCGTGAAACTTATATTTTGCTTTTTAAACATAAACCAACAATTTTTAATTGTAATTTCTTTTCTTCTTTAAAAAGGGTATTGGCATCCCAATATTTAGTGGGAAGTCCCCAGGTATCATCCGCTAGCGACAGTCTACTGGCAAATCCAGACATGCATTGGAAGTATGCTGATGTGGAGGACACAGGGACACCTGATCCAAGAACTGTGGCATTTCATTCGGGGTGACAACCTGGCTTTCAGTTGGTATGACTCTTTGAGGTTGAATATAGGGTTAAATCAGTATAAATTTGGTTAACATTCAAATAAATCCAGATAATACATTCACAAATGGAATCATGGCATTATGGTACACTGATATGTGTGTACCATTCTACTGTTTTTTGTTGTTGTTTTTGCTGCATAACTAGGGATCGCATACATACAAAAAAAATTATAAGGTAGGACACGTTTTAAGGTATGGTGGCCAATACTGATTTTATTTGCAATTTTCTTTCAGATATGGGGCCCTATTATTCGGAAAACTGCAGATTTTATGAAGCTGTCTTTGACAGAAGATTTGGTTTTCTCCATCTGTGTTGCCACCAACCATTATGCTGAGATAGTCATATCTAGGGGGAAGGGTTGCCATATACTTCCCAAGGAAGTTTGCAGCCTCTCACTGAAGAGGAACTGTACAGGTATTACTAGTTTTAAAAACCGATATTGTGGCAGTTATTTCCAGTTTCAAAAGAATAATAAAATGCATAGTAAAAAGATTACCTTTACCAAAATTAATCTGGCTGTGAATGTAACTCATTTATTAAATCTGTACTACAATTACCTCTGATAAAATTTCATAAGTAATTAAATGCATACTTTTCAGAGGGATTATTGAAAACATTTACAGAGCCAATTTGAGTATTCAAAAGCTTTGACAATACATTAGTATTTAGGACTAAGTATTAAGAAATACTTTTTTTCCAGATTTTTGTTCATTATCTTATACACGCCTGCTGTGAAGTTCCAGTCGATAGACAGATATTGGTCAACGCATGCCCCTGTCGGAACAACTCGTTATCAAGAATTATGTCTAGAAATAGGTTTCAAGAGGTTGAATATAAAAACACTTTTGTTAAATATGATGCAGGTACATTTAAATCTAGTGATTGAAAGTAAGTACTTGAACATTCGTTTATGTTGAACTTGGAGAGGAAAAATGGTTAGTACTTTTTGATAACATTTGATAAGGTGTTGTTGCTTAGCAACCAAATATAATTGAATAAAAAAAATAGATTATTTTAGATTAACAATAATTGAAAGATCTTTGTTTTAATGTTGCAATACTTATTCTATTTAATGGAACATAATGGCAAAACGTCATATTATTAGAAAATGATGGACAAGTATATAAAGTACGAAGTTTCCATTTGATGTCCTTTGACCTTAATTCTCTTCATCACATTTTTTGCTAAAAACCTTTTAAAATGATTAAGATCTATCTAAAGATTATATTTTTAAAATAATGTGACATTTACTAATCATCATGGAATGTAATTACGTTTAAATTGTGTCGAATGGATGCAGAAAGGCAAATTATGGTCAAAATTGTACTATGAGTGTTGCTACTTAGCAACCAAAATTATTTGTTTGTCAATAAAATTGATTAGTTTGATTGTGTTGTTTTTGTAGTATTTTAAAAGGCACATTAGCTCATACATTTAGAATTTCCTATTTTTGACTCTAATCTAGTGAGAGGGGTCGTAATATATATATTTCAGAGAGAAAAGATTGCAAAAATGTGCACTTATATGACCTTTGACCCCGTAGACTTCTTTGAGGTCATGGGATACATTGACAACTTTTATAAGAAATTGTTCCCTGTCCGATTCCTAACAAAATTATATGTTGTTTGCCTACCCCAAATCGTGATCCATGCAGATTTAAATCGATTTAAAAATACTGTCATTTAGTCTTTAAAAACCTCTAAAATGTACCGGTAGAGAAAGGGTTAAACAAAACTGTTGAAACCCCTGCACCATCAACTTGTTTGTCAGTAGCCTGCCTCGATTTATAAATCCCTTTCAGTGTAGAAATCGAAGATGTGCGTAGCGGATTATAAAAAAAAATACTGACCTCAACAAGATTACACTTGTTTAATAAGTCCCAAAATTAAAGTCATTTCTGATAATTTAATGCAAAATACAAAGGTACTAACTTTCATTTGTCAGAATGCATATCAATTCTTAACAATGCAAGTCAATTGAGCCTCTCAGTGATTCACTTAGCAACAAGGACGAAGTGTCTAGCTGTGAAGGCAGCCATCTTAGTTCTACAGAGCCTTTTTATCAAAATATTGTAAACGTAGTTAATGAACGTGAAGTTTGAAGTTTGTCATGACAGAAATATGTGTAGGCTATGCATGCAATGCGTATTTCGCTACCCTTAAAACATTGACTTTGAAATCGCTCAGCTAGCTCAGCTCTGACAGAGAAAATACGTGGAATTGCATTATTTAGGCTTACTCAAAATAAGTCATCAAATATCAGTAGATAATTTACGGCTTTTAGCTCTTTGAAAATTCTTACTTCATGAAAACGTACCCTTGCATGCAACGTTGTCGCTAATAGTAAATCCGATACAAGAAAATATGTATAAGCAAGTGAAAAATCGCAATCCACATGTAAACGTGACTGACGTCATCTGATATAAAATGTGACGGTTATTTTTTGCTATGTTGAAACGCGGATCAAGCAATGAAGCAACACCCAACTTTCAAAATGAACATGGCAATGGGCACTGGTAAATCATTAATCTATTCGATCATCATCCACAGAAAGATATTTTACAACAGTGATATGCGTGCAAGTAAATCTTATACATGTGCGTCTTGCTTGACAACAAGAAAACAATCTGTATATTAAACCAAAGTATCTTATCTTAAAGTATGGGAAACCAATTTGGGACAGACTGACAGACAGAGGGACAGACATACAGAGGGAGAAGAAAGGTATAGTCCCCTTCGGTTTTAGAAACCGGTAGGGGACTAATAATGGAATAGGAAACTAACGACACACATGTAAATAACTTACTTGCTGTGTAGTCCGAAATTGCGGGAAATAAGTCTAGAAAGATGCATAATCTGCACAACTGCCTTTTACCCGCGATTCTGAAAGGATAACCAATCTAACTAAAACAGATCTTTTATAACCGTTGCATTGGAGAAGGATCTAACAGTCATGTTATTGACCCCAGTCTCATGAATAATGCAAGAAATATTCGACCAATAACAATAGCTTAACAATAAACCAAGGACCGATCAGGAATCGCTGTACTGAAGTGTATTTGGTTTGTAAGACTTTCAAATATCAGCGTTAAAGGAAGACCAAAGAAATATCTTCAATATTATACATTGAGTTTCAATATCTTTAAGATATATTTTCTGTGGTGTTCTGACATCGCTCATGGTCGCCGCCATCTTCTTTAGATTATTCTCCCGTGCTTCTCGGTTATTATTGACATACGTATGATAAATACTAAGTATTTTCTGATGTAAAATCAAACATTTCATTTTAGCGAAAGCCTTAATTTGATTGGTCAAGTGTGCAAGGTGGAATTGTAAATAGATCTTACGACTTACGACAAACTTTACATACTGAAACCCGGAATGCAAACTATTTTAAAAAGAAAATATTGAAAATTTAGCCTCAGAAAAGTTTTAATTCATTCATTTAAAGTAATAACTGTATAATACAAGTTAAGACTTGCGACTTTATCGTAAGTTCTTTTGTAAAACGGGCCCCTTAAGTGCCAACCGCACATGTGCTAGAAAACATATACGTACCGGTACATGCATACATAGTGATACAGAGAAGGAAGGCTTACACCGAAATTGTAAGTTTTATGATCCCTGGGGTAGGGGTTCTGACCCCCAGGGTGGGGTGGTACTTGGTATATAGTGTTTATGTGTAAAACACTTAAATGTCAACTTCTTTAATGCTATTGGTACTAAATTAAAACTAAAGGGATAATTCGAAGAAATAGGTAGCCCTTTGATGATTTCATGGGGGAAAGTTTTCCTATCAGGGTGGAGTCAAAATGATCAGTATTAAATGATTGGACAATAGACCATTTTTAATTTCGTCTTGATTACTACCAGTTCAATCCCTTTCAAATATGAAGCATCTTTGGGACAAAGTGGCCCGAAATTTTAAATTGTAGGATGTAAAACTTATACGGTTCCAATTTTGATGCACCAGATGCGCATTTCGACAAATAATGTCTCTTCAGTGATGCTCAACCGATATGTTTGAAATCCGAAATAACTATGAAGTTTTAGATCTAAATATAGCCAAAAACAGCGTGCCAAACAAGTGGAGCCAAATTCGTCCAAGGATAAGAGCTATGCATGAGGGAGATAATCCTTAATTTTGAAATGAATTTCTAAATTTTATAACAGCAATTAAATATATGCACCCCTGGGACCTTAAGGGCGGGGAAAACCTGCCAACAATTAACGAATTTTCAAACCATTTCTTCTCTACAACCGCATATCGTTATGGAAAAATGAATGCATAGTGAAGTAGAGGAGGAAAGTATCTACCAAAATTATAAATTTCATGATCCCTGGTGTAGAGGGTCTGACCCCAGGGCGGGGCCAAATTTGGTATATGGTGTATATGTAGTAAAACATTCAAATAACATCTTCTTTAGTTCTTTAGTGTTATTAATATTCAATTAAAACTAAAAGGATATTAGAAAGAGGGGGTAGTCCTTCACCAAAATTGTAAATTCGATTATCCCAGGGGTAGGGGTTTCGGTATCAGAGTTTGGTCAAAATGGTCATTTATTGAATGTGCTAAAATTTGAACATTTTCAACTTCTTGACAACTACCATTCCAAATCTTTGGACAAGTGGGACAGAAAGCGAAAGTTCAGGACCTCTGCACCCCTTGGGCTCTAGGCGCGGGGCAAAAACTGCCAAAATTGACCATTTTTGAAAAATATTCTCTACAACCGTACATGTGCAAGAAAAAACTAATTGCTTAGTGATGTAGAGTAAGAAGGCCTCCACAAAATTTGTAAATTTTACGATTCCCAGGGTAGAGGTTCTGACCCCAGATTGGGGTTGAACCTTAGTATTACAAACAGTGTAGTGTATATGCGTAATATATTTTAATAATATCATATTTAATGCTATCATCATACAGACTAAGATGTTTTCCAACAGTGATTTGCATACAAGTAAATCTTATACGCCTTGCTTGACAACAAGAAAACAATCTGTGTATTAAACCAAATTATCTTATTGCAAACGTTGACTTTGCATTCTATAGAAGATCCAATTAGTGCTGTGATGTGAATTTAGAGAGGGAAAAAAGTTCCGACCATTGGTTGTCAGGGGGCGAGTCCCCATACCAGACCAGGATATACAAAAATAACCTGCGGCTCTTAATTTCAATTTGACCAATCAGAGACTAGAATACAATAAGAATTGAATTATCAAACAATAAATTATTTCATTTAAAGTTAATTTGTATGCGGCTTTCGGTTGCAAAAATGAAGTACACTGTTTTTGCATGTAATACGAGGTGATATAATGAATTGTAATATCAATATGCGCTTTTGTTATATTCAATATTGTTGCAAATTTGATACTTCCAATTTTGTTTTACTATTTTCTTTTATCTGCAATATGATAACTTGTGCTGGCAATATTACATTTACATTGTAGTTAGTTCTCTAACATTGCATTTCAATACAGCGTATTGATGAAATGGAATACTGCTGCTTATATTTTACAGAAATTGCAATTTAATTTGATATTTACGGGGTTTACATTCCACTTTGAAAAGAGTAGGAAGCTCGAGAGAATTTAATTGTATTCGTTTAAAGTTCGTCAAAGTCATTTGAAAAAAAATTGAGGTTAAAGAAAAAAAAATCTCGTAGTGTATCATGAAATCAGCTAAAAGTCGACCAAAAAATAATAGGCATTTTTCCGAATTAATTTCTGCATATCTTGGGAAGTATACGAAATTTCGGGATGAACTTCGGTAGTAATGTAGATTGATTATGTATGAATATATTAGAATACAATGTAAAATATTATATCAATTTGTTTATTGTTTTTACATCGGCTAACTTGGGTACCCCATATAAAGAGCTCTATACCATTACTCTTTAGATAGTAAATTCAACCCCAAGCGATGCAATTGCCTGTGCGAGGACCCATGACATTCACACCTTATGCCGAGCGTTTAGCGATGGTACTGTCACTACCTGTTTTAACGACTTAGGTCTGTCGCGACCAGGATTCGAACCCGGCCTTCTGCTAAAACGCGGAACGGAATTTAAGAATTAGAATGATAAATGTAGGGGAGGGGAACTTGATTCATCGGGTAGGCTCATAAAATCTTTTCTTAGGGTATCAACCAGAATAAAGTAATACAATTTGAAAGGGGTTCAATTATAATTCAAGTCTTTTTCAGTATTGTTATGTATTAGATCTATCCGGATTCTCGTACTATGTAATTCATATTTTAGTCACATCTTGTGTATGAATATTGACACATGCTTTTGGGTAATAAAAGTAGTTCCACGATGGCTGAAAAACGTGTGTGTATATTTAGACGGAATACAACATTCTTGGCGACGAGGATGGAATACTAGGGGATAATTATACCCATAGACATTACAGATCAGTGATATGGAGGACGATCAAATCGTTGCAAACGGTGAAAACCCTGAGGTTGATGCACCTAATGCAAATCAACAGCAAATACAGGCCAGATCAATCGGTAAAATCAATGCATTTGACGAGTCTATCGAGACATGGGAAGTATACACAGAACGTGTTGATCTCTATTTTCAAGCAAAAGGGGTGCCGAATGCACTCCGAGTTCCTTCATTCTTGGCGATTGTGGGTGCTAAAACGTACGGATTGTTGAAAAACATTGTTAGCACCCAGAGGCCTGCAGAGCTCACATACCAAGAAATTCTTGATCATTTGAACAATCACCTAAACCCGAAACCGTCGGTCATCGCCGATCGTTTCCGATTTCATAAACGTGATCAACGTTCTAGTGAAACAATTATGACATATGTAGCTGAACTTATGAAGCTGTCTATTCATTGTAATTTTGGAGATAATCTGAACGACACTTTGAGAGACAGATTTGTGTGTGGAATTCGTAATGAAGGGACACAGAAGAAATTACTGGCAGAACAAACTCTTACATTTGACAATGCTGTGAAAATTGCGCACGCTATGGAAACTGCAGGAGGTGATGCCGTTGAATTAAGGGAACAGCGAGCATCTACTGCTACAGTACACAAACTGGGAACTAGAGCACAGGGGAAAAGTAAAACACAGCCTAAACAGACTAACAGTAGATCATCTACACAGACAAAAACTGCTAAACATTGCTGGAGATGTGGAGGTGATCACAGTGTGGCACAGTGTCGACATGAACATTCAGTTTGTCATTACTGTTCGAAGAAGGGTCATATTGAGAAGGCATGCATCAAGAAAAAGAAAGATGTCGCGAGAAAACATGGTCCAACCAGAGTGAAATATGTTGATGGACAGGATGATGACTTATTTGAACCATTACTACATGTTCATAGCATCAACAACATCAACAAAATTGACCGGATTATTTTACATCTGTCGATAAATGGACATACTTTGCCAATGGAACTAGATACAGGGTCGGCAGTGTCGCTCATTCCGGAAAACTTCTACAGAAAAACATTTCAGTGACATTCCCTTGAGAAAAACAAAGGTGAAAGTAAAAACTTACACAAATGAATACATAGCTCCACTTGGAACTATCGAAGTAGCTGTGACTTTAGATCAACAGGAGCACATCATGAACCTCATAGTAGTGAAACAGACTGGACCAGCGCTATTTGGCCGAGACGGACTACTACTATTCAAAGTTAACTGATAGGAAATCAAGGTACACAAGTTACACCAGGTAGGACAGGATACAGAGACTCTGTTACAAGAAATACTTGCTAGACACAAACCAGTGTTCGAAAAAGGAATCGGGAAATTGAAAGACATTGTGGCGAAGTCATATTTAGAAGACAACGCGCAGCCCAAATTTCATAAGGCGAGACCAGTGCCTTACTCGTTAAAGCCGAAAGTGGAAGAGGAGCTTCAACGTTTAGAAAATGATGGAATAATTACGTCTGTCAGTCACAGTAATTGGGCATCACCTGTAGTTCCAGTCGTAAAGAAAAATGGACAAGTCTGTGTGGAGACTATAAGGTGTCGATCAACCCCGTTCTTAAAGTCGATCAGTATCCATTACCGAGAATACAGGACATATTCGCTACACTGTCTGGAGGAAAACGAGTAGATGAGTCATGTAGGAAACTACTTACAATCAATACACATAAAGGTCTATACCAGTACAATAGGTTACAGTTTGGAGTAGCTAATGCCCCAGCCATATGGCAACGTGCCATTGAACAAGTATTACAAGGAATACTGTTCACATCATGCAAACTGGACGACATGATCATCAGTGGACAATCGGATGAGGAACACTTGGCAAACCTAGAAGCAGTATTGGAACGTTTGGAAAGATTCGGTCTACGGGCAAATCTTGACAAATGTGAATTTTTCAAGGAGCAAGTCACCTATTGTGGTCACATGATCTCAGAGTAGGGACTTCAGAAGTCACCAGACAAAGTGAATGCTGTGTCGAATGCGCCAAAACCTGAGAACCTACAGCAGTTTCGCTCATTTCTTGGGTTAGTTAACTACTACAGGTCCGTCCTACCCAATTTGTTTACTGTGCTTGGACCATTGAATGAACTACTACAAGGGGAGAAGACTTGGAAATGGACGCCACTGTGTGATAAAGCCTTCATGGATGTCAAGGAAATGATGACGTCGGAACAAGTATTGTGTCATTATCGCAACCGATTTCAGGAACTATCTTGTCATCAAGATTGTCTTATGTTGGGGAATCGTGTTGTCATACCTGAATCACTGAGGCAGAGGATGTTACAAAACTTACATGAAGGACACTCCGGAATGGTCAAAACAAAATATGTCGCAAGGTCATACGTATGGTGGCCCAAACTGGATCAAGATATCGAAGACTTATGTTCATCATGTTCAGGATGCCAGAAAACGAGCAACATGCCGCGAGCAGCACCAGTGCATCCTTGGGATTGGCCGAACAATTCTTGGGAACGTTTACACATGGATTTTGCTGGGTCATTTTTGAACTCCATGTGTTTACTTATTATCGACGCACATTCAAAATGGTTGGAAATTTACCCGATGAAATCTACCACAGTCAGTACCACTATTGAGAAATTGCGCATTTTGTTCTCACAGCATGGTTTGCCAAAACAGATTGTTTCAGATAATGGACATCAGTTCATTTCAGAGGAATTCCAGACGTTTCTGGCGCAAAATGGTATCCAACACATTACATCGGCGCCATATCATCTAAGAACAAACGGTCAAGCGGAGCGCGCAGTCTAAATATACAAACACGTGTTTCAGCCATCATGGAACTACTTTTATTACCCAAAAGCATGTGTCAATACTCATACACAAGATGACTAAAATATGAATTACATAGTACGAGAATCCGGATAGATCTAATACATAACATATCCTCCCCATCATTTACAAAGTGGTTCATTACATATTCATTGAGTTTAAGTTTCTAAAAATGTCAGTAAATGTTCATTGTCCTGCGACTGAAAGTTTTTTTTTTATAATACTGCACAAAACTGAAGGAAGAACACCTTGCAACATGACTCAAAGTATGAACTATGAAAAGAACCTTTGGTTCTTGTGAATTACATTAATGTAATGATTTTACACAAAATAAAATCTAAATTTTTAACACATTTACAAATGAAGAACCCTGGGTTCTTCTGATTACACAGGAGATTATTGTGCTCCTCAACACAGTGTAATCAGACCCTACAAATCTAAGCGATTTGGTGCACGTCTTTCTCTCTTAGGATAACAACGTTCTTCCGGAGTTTTAGCTTTTGCGATTGGTGCGGATTCTTTCTCAGTTGAGATCTTTTTCGGAGATCGTTCCTCAGCTTGAATATTGCCACCTGTTGGTGTCACTGGAGCAGAAATTACGACTTCTGGTTCTTTTGTACATTATCCTGTACGAAGTTGATCTGTGTGCCGACGCCAAGTTGTACCAAATCCTGGATCTACCGTATATGAAAGTGGTCCTCTTTGTGCCTCAATTTCTGCTGGTATCCATCGATGACCCGGGGTGCGATAATCACGAACCATCACATTTTGTCTTGGTTTGAATTCCCGAACTTTTGTTCCGCAATGTTTAGATAGTTTCGCTTGATCTTGAACACAACAAGTATATTTATCTTTTTTTCTTCATTTGTGAATCAACACACTGTCAAAATCCGATGTGTGTGTGTGTGTGTGTGTGTGTGTGTGTGTGACAAAGCCGGGGAAAGAGATGGTACCAACAGGCACGTGCTTAATATTTTTATTAAAACTTACTATGACAAATATTAAGCAAGCACCTGTACGTTAGTACATTCACCCACAAAATCCACCGTTTCAAAATACATAATGAATCAATATAAGATATTAATATGAAATGGTGGATTCTGAGAATGACTTCCTGTTCTCTCTATCATTTCTGCTTCCCTTGTTCATAATAAGCCTTTTGATGTTATAAAATGCTGACCTCCTCATAACATTGCTTAAAATATTTTCCGCTTTCCATTCTGTTCCGCTTTCCGTTCCGCGTTTTAGCAACACCCGAACGCTCTAACTTCTAGGCCACCGCACCGCAGAATGTTCAAATGAAAAAAAGAAGTAATTTGATATGTTCAAATTGAAGAAGAGATATCCATACGCATTACCGTTCACCATTAAACAGTCCCCATCACGTTTGAACTGAAGAACATGAAAATACTTTTAACTAAAACGCTTTCTCATAGAATATCAATTCCGATGTTTTCATCGAATGCCAATTTCTGATGTTTTCGTAGTTGACCAGAGTGAAAATTGTATATAACAGAGAATTGATAGCACACTAACGTACTTAATGAAGTACACGTATGCCGGTGTGAAGTGTAGCTGTTTATATATTCGTGCATTTTCAAAAATTAAATTTATTCTTAAATATCATTGAAGCAAGCTACTGACAAAATTTTACAAGTTGATGGTACAGGGGTTTCAACAGTCTCGTTTGAAGTCAGCATTTCGCAAATTCTATGGCCGTTGTAACGATCTAGTTCTTCAATACAACCTATCATTGGGTCAAATGCTGTCTGACGTGTTTCATACCGATTGTTAAGCCGTTCTTGGCACACTGATTTTGACTGCGGATAACTTCGTTTACCTGATCAGGATATAGGGCTCACGGCGGGTGTGACCGGTCAACAGGGGATGCTTACTCCTCCTAGGCACCTGATCCCACCTCTGGTGTGTCCAGGGATCCGTGTTTGCCCAACTATCTATTTTGTATTGCTTGTAGGAGTTATGAGATTGATCACTGTTCGTTATCTTCACCTTGCATATAAGCAAACCCAATCTACATGTACGTTTAATTTGGTTCAAATTGCTTCGTGTTACATGACAGAAGTGTGAAGTCATGAAAGAATATCAAAAAATACCAAAATCAACGACACAAATCATAAATTCATAGAGGTTTCCTTTCGGAAAACATACAGCCCATGCGTTGAGGAAATTCATATTCAAATACATTTTTAAAATTAGCTTTTATTGGTACAAACTATATGTTAATTTCTTTTTGCTCGACGGATGGGCACACCTTTTTCTAAGCAAAAATCTGAAATTTAACAGTTAACAAGCTCTTTTTGAAAAAAAAGGCGATGTACCGACTTGTAAACCGGAATTTTTTTTATCCGGCACGGCTCAGATTTTTTCTTTTGTTATTATCGCTGATGCTTCCATGCGTGCAGCACGCAGAGCTTTCCTCCCCTCCTTTCTGTACAGTCATACTGTCTTGTTACAGTTGTTTTTCTCTGCCCACAATGTAAGTATTCTATATTTTTGTCATTATAAACATTGTATAATGTTCCTTATTATTCCTGCTGTGGAATTATATTTTTATTTTCTTCTAAAATGAGTGTGAAGTATGACAGTATATTTCGTGGAAATTCAGGGTGGCTTGTTATTTTATTTCTTTCGCATATGCTCGCTAAATATTTGCAAACCTATCTTTCTATATAATTTAAGTTATATGTATGCTTATCTCTTGTGTCAAATGTATTGCAAATTAGATACTTTTCAGATTTTCGTAACTTTAATATTTCTGTGTATTGTACATCATATTTACTTTTTCTTTATATGTTTATTGTAGCTTTTCATCGGTCAGTCGGTCGTTCAGTCAGTCACTCAGACGGTCGTTCAGTCAGTCACTCAGACGGTCGGTCAGTCAGTCAGTCAGTCACTCAGACGGTCGGTCAGTCAGTCAGTCAAACAATCATGCATATATACAAACATTCAATCAATCAGTAAAGACAAAACTGGTTAACTAGCTGTTTTGTTATGGAGTAAGCATAGGCGGGGAAAAGTTTTATTTATGACATAATGAACAGATGCTATCAAATAAGCAATAACTTTGATTTAAGTTGAGATAGTATACTTGGCATATATCTAACTTACTTAAAACACAAATCAAACTTGATTCAAGGCACATTTCTTTGTTATTGTCACATGGTATTTTCAAAGATTCAACAAGAAACAATATATGGTTATAATCTACCGATTATAAAGTCTATGCCAATTTGAACTTCATTTAAAAAAATCCAGACCACGAGGACTTGGATGTTTTAATTAAAAAAAAAAACAAAAAAAAACAAACACCAAAACCCACCAAACAAACAAACAAACAGCTTATTTCCTTCCTGGTGTCACTTGATCTTGATCCTAGTTTGTAGGTCCCTCTCATCATTTTTGATGATCCTATTCTCTATCAGTCCCAAATTCTAAAATTATACAATTTCTATAATCATGGTCAAAGGTCAAGGTCACAGTAAATACTGGTTTGTTGTAGGTCACTACCTCTTAATATCATTTCTGGAGATTCCATGTATGTAGCTCTAAAGTTATAACAGACTATGTAAAAGGTCAGAAGTTAAGGCCCCTGGAGTCACTTACGCGGGTACGTTAAGGTAAGGTTTGCGACATTTTGACATGTTGCGAACAAAGACATGTTGCATATCAGTATGTTAAGTAGGACTTTATCTTTTAAAATTGACTTTTTAAAAACAATCGTCCGTGTCGTTTTTTGACCAGATGGGCTTATTTTTGTGATGTTTTACATTTTCGGGATCTTTGTACAAAAGGGAATACTAGTGGTATAAAAACTACACTAGGCAAACTTATGGGGTAAAAAGCTGGTATAATTATTAAAAAGAGTATTATCTATAAGATTATACTAATTGGTGGAAAGGTGTTATTTTAAAACATAAAAAAATAGCACTTTTTATATCTTGAATAAAATTTAAATTGGTTGTCATGGCAACAAAAATGTATATTGAACAGCTTTATAAGATCTACGTCAGAAAAAATTTACTTTAAAAATAATATTTGGACCATAAATATTTAAGAAAGCATATGGAATTACTACCCACCGGGCTTTGTTTCCATGGTAACAGATTAAAAATAATTATTTCATTTATGCGATTGGTCACTTTGTTTTATAATTGTACAACTTTTGAAGAGTGCATTAAGCATTTTCATGAATAAGATACAATTCCAGCCCAAAAATGATATTTAGTAAAGTTAGTAAAAATGACACTAATGAATCTGTCGACGTTATGCAAATGTTCCTCATACAAAATTAAGACTATTTTAAGATGTACTAGAGAAGACCCCTTTTTTTATTTTTACATGATCAGATAAGTCGCGTTTTCTACATTTCAAAGTTCATGCGATAAATCGCTCTATCAGCGCATGTAGATGTTATAGCATTGAAATATGAAGTGCATGTAATTAGAGAGTTTTGTCGGGTTTATTTTTAAAAATGCTTGTGAATGTCATAAAAATCTCTAGATTCTTAATGTCGAACCTTGTCTTTGAGGATACTATTCACAAACAATGATCGATTATAACAGCATCAAAATAAATCCTACTTTCCCTACTGAGCAAGATTCGCAGAGATTACATGGTCACAACATAATTTTAATGGAAATTAACCGTAGCGCATTGCATACTATATATGTATATATAAAAATTTGTAGACTTTCATAATATCAAAGAAAATAATGTATAAATGATCATTTGAGAAACATTATTATTATTTTGTCATAGAGGGTTACACACACGCCACTTGACACCGCTAGTAGATAACAAGTAAATATTATGACATTTTCCCTCGATTCAACTATGACGTGATGCATTTTTTCATTATGACGTCATAAAGCGCGAAGTGCACTGAGGTATATCCAGAGTTATTTCCCTGTTGTTGCAAACCTTACTGGGATAAAATCCGCGAAACAATGTGACGTCATAATTGAAATAAGTATATTATCACAAAGTATATTGAATTCCGATTTTATTTTTAGCTCACCTGAGCTGAAAGCTCAAGTGAGCTTTTCTGATCACCCGTATTCCGGTGTCCGTCCGTCTGTCCGTCTGTAAACGTTTCACATTTTCAACTTCTTCTCAACAACCACTGGACCAATTTCAATTAAAGTTGGCACAAAACATCCTTAGGCAAAGGGAATTCTAAATTGTTAAAATAAAGGGCCAGGCCACCTTCCAAGGGGAGATTATCAAGAAAAGGTAAAAATAGGGTAGGGTCATTAAAAAATCTTCTTCTCAAGAACCACTGGGCCAGAAAAGATGAAATTTATAGATAAGCTTTATTAGGTAGTGCAGATTCTAAATTGTTAAAATCATGGCCCCGGGGGTCGGATGGGGCCACAATAGGGGATCAAAGTTTTAAATACAAATATATAGGGAAAATCTTTAAAAATCTTCTTCTCAAGAACCACTGAGCCAGAAAAGCTGAGATTTATATGAAAGCTTCCTTATATAATGTAGATTCTAAATTGTTAACATCATGGCCCCCTGGGGTCGGATGGGGCCACAATAGGGGATCAAAGTTTTACATACAAATATATAGGGAAAATCTTTAAAAATCTTCTCAAGAACCACTGAGCCAGAAAAGCTGAGATTTATATGAAAGCTTCCTGATATAGTGCAGATTCTAAATTGTTAAAATCATGGCCCCCTGGGGTCGGATGGGGCCACAATAGGGGATCAAAGTTTTACATACAAATATATAGGAAAAATCTTTAAAAATCTTCTTCTCAAGAACCACTGAGCCAGAAAAGCTGATATTTATATGAAAGCTTCCTTATATAATGCAGATTTTAAATTGTTAAAATCATGGCCCCCTGGGGTCGGATGGGGCCACAATAGGGGATCAAAGTTTTACATACAAATATATAGGAAAAATCTTTAAAAATGTTCTTCCCATGAACCACTGAGCCAGAAAAGCTGAGATTTATATGAGAGCTTCCTGATATAGTACAGATTCTAAATTGTTAAAATCATGGCCCCCGGGGATCGGATGGGGCCACAATAGGGGGTCAAAGTTTTTTTTGTTTGCTTTTTTTTCGTTTTTTTTTTTATATAGTGCAGATTCAAGTTTGTTAAAATCATGGCCCCCGGGGATTGGATGGGGCCTCAAGGGGGGGGGGGGGCGCATCAAAGTTTTACATACAAATTCATAAGAAAAATCTTTTAAAATCTTCTTCTCAAGAATCACTGATCCAGAAAAGCTGAGATTTATATGAAAGCTTCCTGATATAGTGCAGATTATAAATTGTTAAGATCATGGCCCCCGGGGGTCGGATGGGGCCACAATAGGGGGTCAAAGTTTTACATACAAATATATAGGAAAAATCTTTAAAAATCTTCCCGGAACCACTAAGCCAGAAAAGCTGAGATTTATATGAAAGCTTTCTGATATAGTGCAGATTCAGGTTTGTTAAAATCATGGTCCCCTGGGGTAGGATGGGGCCACAATAGGAATCAAAGTTTTACATACAAATATATAGGGTAAATCTTTAAAAATCTTCTTCTCAAGAACCATTGGACCAAAGAAGTTCACATTTACATGAAAGCTTTTTGACATAGTGTAGATTCAAGTTTGCAAAAACCATGGCCTCCAGGGGTAGGTTTGGGGCCATAATAGGGACTACGGTGTTACATGCAATGACCAAGGTGACCCAGGTGAGCGATGTGGCCCTTGGGCCTCTTGTTTATTTAAGTTTTATTTATGCATAAAATAAACCATGCAGCTACTAAGATCCAACGAAATTCGAAATGCTATACTGTTGTTGTAGATATGAACACCATCAACGTTGAAATTTGTATTACAGATGAACGCGGGAAATGGTTAAACGTTAAATTTAATAGTCTGCTCATTTACCAACCAAGTCGAAATTTTGCTCATTACTGACTTTCAACATGATTAATTTGTACACAAAATATCTTTTTGGTATTGCATGTGCTCTATTTTTAAAATGGTTTCAAAGGCATAAAAACGGCTAATTTCGGCGATTTCGGTAAATCATGTCAATCGGAGAGAAGGAAAATGACGTCACAGAACATATTATGTGACTAATTTTCACATGTATCATCAGGGCCAATGCCCTAGTGCATAATCATAATGATTAAACCAAGTGAAACCACATTTTAAATTTATCTTAATTTTGTGGCGAAATTTGGGCCTTAATGTACCTTGCTCTTTCTGTCTGATCGATATGAAAGTAAACTGATGACGTCATGACTATACATCGAGTGACGTTGACACATGCAAGGAATTTGTTTATGTGTGCCATGCAAATATCGACAAAATGTGGAGTATTTGAAATATATGACATGGGATATATGGAATATATATGTGAAACGCTGAGAATTTATTGATATTAAGAAGGTATGTTGATATCATTCATTGACAATTTTGTTTAACGGAGAAAACATTCCATTTAGCATATCGATCCGATTTTCCTCTGTCACAGACTGAAATAAAACTGCAAAAGTAGCACATTATGCCGCATACGTTTAGAGACTTTTTATACACCGTTTGAAAGGTCATAAACTAATGTACACGACAATTACTGATAGAATCGTCTGTTAAGAAAACTTTTAAAGAAAACTGCATAGCATGTAGCATCAATGCAAAATGTAAAACATGGGCTAGATGGTTTCGTGTTTAAATGTTCAATAATTATTTCTTATTGAAAGTGGTAGGATTCTATCAGTAATTCTGATATACTATGAGTATTTTACCGTCATTATCGCCAGTTATACCAATATTTAAATCTTGGGATAATATGTTACTTTTACATTTTCTATTAAGGTACCTCCATGATCTATTTATAACAGTCATGCAATGACGTCATACGGAAGCGCATGTTTGTCATGTTTTTATGATACAAAATGTTCTCATGTAAACAACCAAAATAGTTTTTAAGAGTTAGTAGATCCCTCTCTCTGTGTAAGACAGATTTTAAAAATTATGCAGTTTACGTGCATAAATAGAGCATGACCTGCCTTAACATACCCACGTAACCTTGATACCAATTTGTAGATCCAATCATCCTTTTATTATTTTTGAAGATCCTATCTCTTTATCAGGCCTTGTTCTTAAGTAATCCTTAAGTTTATGATCTAAGATCAGATGTCAAGGTCACTGGACCTACTTGACCTGGCTATTAGTTTGTAAATCTTATGATCCTCTTATCCTTTCTGAAGATCCAATATATCCATGAATTCCGGTTCTAAAATTACATGAGCTTGTATGTTCAAGGTCAGAGGTCAAGGTCATTGGAGCAATTTGTAGATCTCATCACCCTTTTATCATTTCATCCCATATCTCTATCAGATCTGGTTCTTTTGTAATACCAATTTCATGTTCTAGGGTCAGGGATCGAGGTCAATGGACTAACTTGACCCTGACAGTTGTTTGTAGATTTTATCATTTCTGAAGGTCCCATATCTCTATCAATTTGAAGTTAAAAAAAATAATAAAATGCTATTAATCCTTCCACATATTTTTTTAATGAAATAAATCATAGCATATTAAATCCTCAATCATGTCAATTGTTATATTTTGAGGTCAGAAACTATGTTCAGATTTAAAACAAAGGGCGATAATTGTGTAGAAAGTTGCATGTGCGCGAAATCATTGAAATACAAAAATGTCAGGCCCGGAATGAATGTGACGTATTGCAATGGGCCCTCGGTAAAGTCAATGTTTACATGGTATCGAATAAAGTGGATACTGACAGCATTAGAAAGGGGTTAGGAGGCAAATTTAAGTAGGCAAATGTTGTTGGTGATAAATACTTACGAGTTATATTCATTGCGCGGCGTTCAAAACGAAACTCGAGATTTCTCCAAAACGGTGTTTCATTCCTCTTCGCTATGCTAGCGCATAACTCATGGCTTGGTCAATCAAGTGAATTTTATTGACTTTATTGATGAAATTTCAAACTCCTATGACAACAGATTCCAAAAGAAAGCACCCGTAGTGCGCATGCTCTGGTGATGAGGTAAAACTAGGTACCGAATATTGAGCATCCCGTGCGAGTTATCGTTCTTTGCACATGTATGCAAGTAACAGTGGATTGCTGGTCTCCATAACGGGAGTTAACTCATAAGGCGTTAACTTATTATTCCCCAGATGACTGATAAACTTACATGTGTGAGTTTTAACAATGTACCTGAGCAAGATGATTAACATGACACTTAATGATCAATTGTTTGGTGTTAACAATTATTTCCCATACCACCAAAGATGCAGAAGTCTGATCTACATGTAATGGGATTTTAGAAACAATTTCAAGATGTATTTTAAAAACTAAATCAGGTTTATATACCTATATCAGAGACATACAGGGTAAATCTGTCTCTCTCTATATACATGTATATCATACTTAGTTACTTAAAAATCAACATCTTCGATAATCAATCTTTAATCTGTGCACGAAGTATTTCACTGAAGATGTTGTATGTACACTTGATCAACACAGATCATTGTCTATGGTACTAGTCTAGATCTATGTTCTTTACACCCGTGCAACATCATGATATATCTGAGAAAATTCGAGTCACTAACCCGGCCTGGATTTCTCGAAATAAACTTAAGTCAGAACTTGGACTTAAGTCTGAGATTGTACCCAAATTTTGACTACTCAAATGAAAGAAAACTCAAAACTTAAGATTGAGATTGTTTCGAGAAATCCAAGCCCTGTAGTTTGAATGTTATTGCTTTTTCTGGACAACTTATCCATCTGTAAAGAAATTCTGTTTTTCCTGGCTGGGTTCTCCCTCAAATATGAAAACAATACGCAAAGGTGTGGCCCTGACACAATAAAATCCATCTCCTGTTTTTACAAACGCCCCGGCATCTCCATCATTACGTCCATGACGCTCCACTCAAAATTATAGTCCAATGTCAAGCCCAGTAGTGTTACTTTTACATTATCACCAGTCTTTACGTTACACAAAGAGTAGAAGAATTTATTAAATAAACCCTACGTGACCACCCTATACGGTATTTTAGAAAACCGAATCACACCGGCATAGTAACTTGCGTTTTTCTGCAGAAGTTTGTAAAGTATGGTGTCCGGAAAGGGCCATGTGCAAAATCGTAATAGCGCGTTTCTTAAAACGCGCTATCACTCTTAACACACAATATGCTGTCGTGCTAACACACAACACGACGTCGCGCTGTCACGCTAATATATAACACACCGTCGAGATTTTGCACAGTCAATCGCGTTCCGAAGTTGCGTTCGGAAATTAGTAAATGCGCATGCACTTCGATTTATACAAGATAGATGAATACTCATCTTTAGCAGGAAAAGAGCCTGTTGGATCTCGAACTAGTGATTATATTTAATATTTATTATCAATTTATATGGCCACGCGGTGTCCCCAAATAGTAATTATAAATTTGGAATTCATTATACATTTTTATGGCCAGGCGTTGACAATTCAGTAGATAGGACATCTTGCACGAATTTTCTAATCGGTTTTACAGTCTTTGTTTGACTGTTTTATTTGTCTGATCCAACCATTACCACTTTATATTGTATATTGTTTTACACCGGTTAACGCAGGGTGGCAAAGTAATTACTATATAAAACCCGGTAGCCAAACATGACAGGAGTTTTTAATACTCCCCTCAACGTAGGTATTTGAATTTCCATTTTTTTCCGACATTGAGAATTTGAACTCTCACCTAAATGAGTTGAACATTGATTCCTCATGGCATTGAATGAATCTGTTGGTTAGATAAGCAATGTCCAGTTTTATGTCGGGGTAATTATGCATTAAAGGCAATCCAGACAGTCTAACTTCACCTAAGTACGTCTTTGTATGTTTACACATATAATTGATGAAATCTCAATCCATTACTTAATCAATAACGAACCAGAATACCAGTGTTTGCATTCAGGAATATATATATTTGCTAACTGATCTAACATCTCAAATCAGTTTCTAACAGCTTCAAATTTCCTAAAACGTAAACATGGGTAGGAAATGCTCCTCCGCCAAATACTCGGCATTTAAAAGTGAGAATCACGGGTCTTTCGGATATGACATTAAAAACAGAGGTACCGTGTTGCGGCAGGTGTTGTCACGTGAAATGACCCACATGACGACATGTCGGGTATTCGGATACGAAGATTTAAAACGCCATTTTGGGATAAATGGATAACATTCACCCTCATCGAGCGTAGTCGATGTTCACAACAGAAACGCATTTAACTATCACCGTGCTTTGTTCTAAGGAAATAAAGGGGCGGATCCAGGTATGGAAGGTCATGAGGCAGGGATCTAAGGGCCGCCTTAAAGCTCCCAGTGGGTCCAGGTTGGGGGTGGGGGGTGGGTGGGGACAAAGCTCCCGGAAGCTCCTGGATTTTATAGATTTTACAGGGCTTGAGGTATAATAAAAATATATAAGTTCTGAGGTTTGAGGTGTAATAAAAATATATAAGTTCTCCCAATAAAAGTAACAATATATCAAAATATCATTTATTTCTCAGAAAGTGGAGAAAAGATTGCTTCTTTTATCGTTTATCATTTTCTTCTAAACAAGAGACCATAAGTTACCTTAAATTTTGAATATTTATGAGGAAGGGTGGTCGTGCCAGGTGCGCTCCCTCGCCCTTAAATTCGCCACTGCAAAGGTTGAGTGTTGTAAGCGGATATTCAGTTCACACGACCGTTTTTATTATCAGATGTTTCTGAGAAATCAACAAGTTTGACCTTACTTCAGTTAACTCTCGAATTATCGCCACGCAATTCGTCGCCATTGTTATAACGCCGCATTTTTCTAAGAACGTTTTACCTGTTACTTAAAATTCTCGTTAAAACGCCAAATTCGCTATCGCCATTTGCCATGGTCTTTTTATTACAAAAGTCTATATCAAAGTGTGTATTATCTCGATAAACCGCCATACTGCACGTGATCAGTGATGCGGGAAATTGGTCATTATCGATCTCCGGCGTACACCTGGACAGGAGGTACCTAGTATTAAATAAACAAGATAATTACTTAACATGAACCGTAGTCTTGTTGTTTTTACCTCATTGAAAAATATTACAGATTAGCTATATGGCTTCGCCACGAAAGAGGTTTCTGTTGAATTTCTAAGAAAATAAACAAACTATTGCATACCACGGAAACCATCCGAAATGTACACAACAGGAAATCTCCAATTATTCTATTGTTTCATGGAAAAAGTCCATAAAAAGCAAGACAATGAGTGATATTTCGGCTGCAAAACATTTGGCTTAGAAATACTCGTTGATCTTCGTCCAGTTAATGACGGCTCACCTACCAGGAAACAGCCTCGCGGTGCGCTATTAAATACCGATACTGGACAAAGTTTACTTAAATAACTTGAAACATACTGTGTATATGCATCTTATTTTGAAATGAAGCCTTATTATTGATAAAACTATTTTAATCATGTTAGAGAAATTTGGAAAAATAATTACGAGAATATTTTTACATTACGTTTGTACATAAAGGATAGATAACTCTTACATATACAAGAAAAGTAACTCTTTCTTCCCAATATGGCGGAAATTCAATTCTTCGCCAAAATGTTATAACGCCATAAATTCAAAAGAACGAAAGGTGGCGGTTTATCGAGAGTTGACTGAGAAATCAACAAGTTTTATCTTCCTATGTCTACTGAAGGATAGCGGGATTCGATATAATTTTTCTTTCTTTAAATACCTCAACCAATCTATACTAGACGATGCATTATAAATATTAGTCTTTAACTTGAGGTTTATTGCTTATAATACGAGTATATATTTATAAGAACAGGTGAAGGAACTTGAAACTCGGAATTTCGACAATAAAAACAAAGCGATATGCAACTTCAGACAAGGATAATGATATTCAAGGATAACATATAATCATATATAGGACTCACGGCGGGTGTGACCGGTCAACAGGGAATACTTACTCCTCGTAGGCACCTGATCCCACCTCTGGTGTGTCCAGGGATCCGTGTTTGCCCAACCCTCTATTTCGTATTGCTGATAGGAGTTATAAGATTGATCACTGTTCGTTATTTTCACCTTTCACTTGAAGTAATTTGAACTTGTATGTTAGTATTGATACCCTCTCTAAAAAACCCCAGTAAAATAGATATACAGCGTAAAGAATCACTCACAAACCTCAAAATCGATCGTTCATTGTGAGAGAGGGGATACATATTTTGTTTAATATAATTCACTGGACTGTACCTTCGGTTTACGGGTTCATGTCATCTTTCGAATTCCATTCACTTGGCCTACTAGTATATATTGACTGTGCTACTGTCAGGGCGTTAATAGTCATAGTGCATTCCCCGGTTACCTGGCGTGTAATACCGCCCTAAACGCTGAGCACAGGTCTAAATGTGTCGTACTTATTGAAGAGGAGTGAAAAATTATCAACGAAACGTAAAGCACACAAACAACCGTTCAGATCTTATCTGGGATCTGCTTCATCTCTATTGATTAAAGTGAATGTTCACAAGTAATTAAAACTTCATAGTTCCAGTCATGTCTAATGTTCACAAGTAATTAAAACTTCATAGCTCCAGTCATGTCTAATGTTCACAAGTAATTAAAACTCCATAGCTCCAGTCATGTCTAATGTTCACAAGTAATTAAAACTTCATAGCTCCAGTCATGTCTAATGTTCACAAGTAATTAAAACTTCATAGCCCCAGTCATGTCTAATAGATATCGTTTTACGTTATTCTTTCCTACATTACAGGAGCGGAGCACAAAATTGTTTTATATTCGCTAAAGTATGAGTCGGCTGACATCTGTACACCTCCGCAATTATTCACAGAGACACGTTTTTCCATTGCCAGGATTTTTGAGTTGCACAAAATTTTGGTTGCGGATGACGTTCGCCTTCCATACGCAATACATATATATTCAATCTATACGCTGTATATCCGCCGTTATCTGCAACTGACGGGGTATTGCGGCTTGGCTGCGGACTGGAACAGTGTGTAAAACGGATGTATAGTGTGCATATCACGTGCACATCACGGACTCAAATAATTTGTAGCGAATGCATACTGATTGGCCAAAAATATTGCGTTTGTATCACGTCTACTTTGCATCTGATTTGCGTCTGCTTTGCATCTGATTTGCGGACAATTTGAGAGTGGATAACAAACATTTCACATAAACCCAAAGTACTATACAAATGGCAGAAATCGACATATTTGCCCGTCATTGCCAGTGCAGCTGTGGAGAAGTTCAGATGTAGTGATGAATTCCCAAAGACGTCGTGTGATAGTTGCTGCTCTCCAACAACATAACAATCAACTTTTCCAGTTATTGCTCCAGAGGCGGAGCTGCGTAATGAAGATCCACGTGCCTTTCACAACTTCACGAGAATGCCCCGGCCATGTTTGACGAATTGGGGAACCAGCTCACCCCCCAGATTGACCAAAAAAACCCACAAAAAAACCAACAACTTAAAACATATCTTGGAGTCTGTTCTCAAGGTGGCAGTAATCTAGTATGATAGAAGTCTGGGTACTACATACTAGTAACTTTGCTGGTTTACGATGTCTTTTAATGCAGTAGAGTCGGGTCCGTTGAAGGCATATAGAAATAATGAGTACTAAAGATGTTGAACTTGTGCATAAGCGATTTATTTACGAAATACAGATCATACAATTACATATGCCATACAATATATAGGTTACTATTTAAACATTCATGAGTGTGAGAAAAGACAGAGAAAGCATGATACTATCATAATGTATAAGTGACTATTTAGATATTCATTAGTGTGAAAAAAGCGGAGAAAGCATGATACTATCATATATTTTTATCGCTTACATTGTACAATGTTATAATTCAATACTTGAATATTAACTTGGAGCAAAATGAAAACGACCGGTATCACGGATATCTTTCTGTAAGCTAACAAAAGGCATATTGTTCTCTACAAAAATATATTCACCACCCCACAATAATAAACCAACATTAATGAGACGATAGTTGTTCACAATTGATAAATTTTCTATCATGGAAAATCTTGCATTCGCTATAATAGACATTTTATGTAAGTTAAGATTCATCCGCGCATTGTTCACGACTGCATAGCATTCATGAAAAAATGGCTACCATCACAATTTGTAAAGACATTAAAGGTAAAAAGATGGGGAATGTCAATGATGCGGAATATGTGACTATTATGATCATGTGACTCTATTGAAAGGAAAACTGTCTGGGGGGTATCAAATGCCCCCCCCCCTCCCTCCAAAAGAACTATCATCCGTTTCGTAACTCTACTACAGAATTCAGGTTATGTTAGCGTATCTGTGCACGATTCCTCAATCAAAATGTATGTTTTGATGATGATTATTATCTGGAATACAAACTATTTCTTTAAGAAGATATTCAATGACATACATATCTATACTATGTACAAGCATTTATCATGACAATTAATAATACACCACAAACATTCATGTGTTGATCAAAATAATACAGACGATGTAGTACACAGCATGTGTTGATCATTTGTCAGAGTTTATTAATGAGTAAATTATGCTTATAAATATAGATACAGTTAACTCATTCTACACAGCGTGATATTGTTTACTACTTAATAAACAGTTAGGTTGTAAAACTCATGATAATTTCATTGATACTCGCATTGTATGAACCATATATTATTAGTCCACTTCTTCATGGATATCCGATGAAAAATAAGTAAGTCCAGGTCATGATTTCGTCATCCGTTAAGCGCGGTACATATTGATGTTAACAGATCTGTTAAGCGCGGTATATATTGAGGTTAACAGGTCTGTTAAGCGCGGTATATATTGATGTTAACAGCTCTGTTGAGCGCGGTATATATACATGTATGGATGTTTTTTCGTGGGTCTAATCTGCATTAGGGCCCCTTTTAACGGTGTAAGGAATTTCCATTTAGCCCAGATCAGGTAATGATGACCTGTCACAGCAGGCCCGGCGTATTTCCCGTTCAGGTTGGCGGTACCACAGTCCCTGTACCACCAGGCGCCGTGCCTATGATTCGCACAGTTACCAACCCTCCTCTCATCATTATCTTGATCCCGTGTACTGAACTTCCCTCCATTGCAGTACTCTAAACTGTTTCCTACAACAGAGTATCGATAAATGTTATAAACACCAACTGTCTCCTACAACAGAGTATTGATAACTGTTATAAACATCAACTGTCTCCTACAACACAGTATTGATAACTGTTATAAACATCAACTGTCTCCTACAACAGTCTATTGATAATTGTTATAAACATCAACTGTCTCCTACCATAGAATATCAATAACTGTTATAAACATCAACTGTCTCCTACCACAGAGTATTGATAACTGTTATAAACATCAACAGTCTCCTACAACAGATTATTGATAACTGTTATAAACAACAATTGTCTCCTACAACAGAGTATTGAAAACTGTTATCAACATTAACTGTATCTTACAACAGAGTATAGATAACTGTTATAAACATCAACTGTCTTCTACAACAGAGTATTGATAACTGTTATAGACATCAACAGTCTCCTACAACAGATTACTGATAAATGTTATAAACATCAACTGTCTCCTAGCACAGAGTATTGATAACTGTTATAGACATCAACTGCCTTCTACAACAGAGTATTGAAAACTGTTATAAACATCAACTGCCTTCTAAAACAGAATATTGATAACTGTTATGAAAATCAACTGTCTCTTACAACAGATTATTGATAACTGTTATAAACATTAACTGTCTCCTAAAACAGAGTATTGATAAGTTTTATAAAGATCAACAGTCGCCTATAAGAGAGTATTGATAACAGTTATAAACTTCAACTGTCTCCTACAACAGAGTATTGATAACTGTTATAAACATCAACCGTCTGCTACAAGAGAGTATTGATAACTGTTATGAACATCAACTGTCTACTACAACAGAGTATTGATAACTGTTATAAACATCAACTGTCTCCTACAACAGAGTATTGATAACTGTTATAAACATCAACTGTCTCCTACAACAGAATATCAATAACTGTTATAAACACCAATTGCTTCCTATAACATAGTATTGATAACTGTTATAAACATCAACTGTCTCACACAACAGAATATTGATAACTGTTATAAACACCAATTGTTTCCTACAACAGAGTATTAATAACTGTTATAAACATCAACTGTCTCCTACCACAGAGTATTGATAACTGTTATAAACATCAACTGTCTCCTACAACAGAGTATTGGTAACTATTATAAACACCAATTGTCTCCTACAACAGAGTATTGATAACTGTTATAAACATCAACTGTCTCCTACCACAGAGTATTGGTAACTGTTATAAACACCAATTGTCTTCTACAACAAAGTATTAATAACTGTTATGAACATCAACTGTCTTCTACAACAGAGTATTGGTAACTGTTATAAACATCAACTGTCTCCTACAACAGAGTATTGAAAACTGTTATAAACATCAACTGTCTCCTACCACAGAATATTGGTAACTATTATAAACACCAATTGTCTTCTACAACAAAGTATTAATAACTGTTATGAACATCAACTGTCTTCTACAACAGAGTATTGGTAACTGTTATAAACATCAACTGTCTCCTACAACAGAGTATTGAAAACTGTTATAAACATCAACTGTCTCCTGCAACATAGTATTAATAATTCTTAAAACATCAACTGTCTCCTATAACAGAGTACTGATAACTGTTATAAACATCAACTGTCCCCTATAACGGAGTATTAATAACTGTTATAAACATCAACTGTCTCCTATTACAGAGTATCGATAACTGTTATAAACATCAACTGTCTCCTACAACACAGTAATGATAACTGTTATAAACATCAACTGTCTCCTATAACAGAGTATTGATAACTGTTATAAACATCAACTGTCTCCTACAACAGAGTATTAATAACTGTTAAGACATCAACTGTCTCCTATAACAGAGTATCGATAACTGTTATAAACATCAACTGTCTCCTACAACAGAGTATTAATAAGTGTTATAAACATCAACTGTCTCCTACAACAGAGTATTGATAACTGTTATAAACATCAACTGTCTAATACAACAGAGTATTGATAACTGTTATAAACATCAACTGCCTCCTACAACAGAATATTCATAACTGTTATAAAGATCAACTGTCTCCTACAACAGAGTATTGATAACTGTTATAAACATCAACTGTAAATGCAATAGAGTTTTTGAAGATGTTATAAACATAAGCTGTCTCCTACAACAGAGTATTGATAACTGTTATAAACATCAACTGTTTTCTAGAACAGAGTATTGGTAACTGTTATAAACATCAACTGTCTCCTACAACAGAGTATAACCATGAACAATGATAATCAATCAAAATCTTTAAAATTACATTTTTGATAATATCTATTCTCATGCCCTTCAGGCCTGCGTTATTAATTAGGATGAACGACATTTTGTTGTGGAACATCGAGTTTAATGTACAGTTCACAACGTTTGATTTTGATCTATAATTGCTATTATTAGCATTGGTTGAATATCTATTTACATACTGATAATACTAACTGACACATACTGATAATACTGACACATACTGATAATACTAAAACATACTGATAATACTAAATTATAGTGATAATACCGACTGCTAATACCAGCACATACTGATAATACTCACACATACTGATAATACTTACACATACTGATAATACTTACACATATTGATAACACTGATACATACTGATAATACTTACTAACACATACTGATAATACTTAGTCACACATACTGATAATACTTATTAACACATACTGATAATACTTACTAACACATACTAACAATACTGACAAATATTGCAATTGATTGATTGATTGCGTATTGTTAAATGTCGCTTTCAAGAATTTTTCACGCATATGGAGACGGCCTCATTGATATTATATAGATAAAACTTATGGACACATATTGATGCTAACACCCATTAATGATAAATGCTATAGAAGCAACCCTACAACAAGTATTCTGAAAGTATTGCATAAGCAATACATGTCCCCTACCGGCGTCCCCATTCATTGACGACTGTACTTAATATTCGAGGAAATGTACATTTGATGTTGTTTGACCTTGAACTGTGATCCGATATATTGGTACCAAGTCACCATGCTTACCAGTGTCGAATTCATCTAATTTTGTTTTTTGTTCATACAGTTGACGCATGCAATTTTTATCAGGGATGAAATAGTAGCCTTTGAACAAAATATGTAGAGGGAATATTTAAATAATCGTGCATATGGGACACAAAACACCACACCGATATAACATTCATTTCTCACATTATCACCAGTGTGAGATCGACTTTACCCATGTGAGACAGCCATGTGAGATTTTTCTGTCTCGCACTGCTGCGACGTCATTGGATTGTGACGTCATATATTTTCTATGATTTACGTTACACGGTGAAGATTTACGTTACACGGTGAAGTAAAATATTTTACATTGTTATCTTTAAATCTTAATGTATATAGCTTTCTGTTGGACAACCTTGGGGTTTTTAGTTTACACTTTCAGTGTAAACCATTTTCGGGTATGATCTTTCTGCCTATCTAATTAGTTTTTGCATCGAAGTTCAAATGAGGATTTTGATAATTCAGAATTTTCTTAAAGCTCCTAAATTTGTGCACTAAACTGTAGATAAAATGTGAGAAAAATAATCCTTCATTATTAACTCGTGTGGGGTAGGGAAATTCCACCTCTGGAACAAGATTCGCTGTCTAGGACTCGGCAAAGCCTCGTCCTAGACTGCGAATCTTGTCCCCTCGGTGGAATTTCCCTATCCCACACTCGTACTAATGAAGGATTCTATTAATCTGTATGCTAAATACGTATAAAGTAATTCAAAATACTACTTACTATCAACTATTTGAAGGCCGATTTTGAATATACCCGCGACTGCAGGAATGCGGTAAATTGAGAACTGCCGACGCATCAGATCTCGCACACTGACTGCACAAAAGTACTAGCGTAATTAACAGATTTGATATATATTTGAAATGATATGTTCCTTTTGTGAATAATGAGCTTGAAATGTCAAATTAATGAAGTATGCATTTTTTAATATAGAAAATCAACGATCGAGGTTCGTTGACTGCCCCTATTCAGACGTCCTACTTTTACCACATTTCCATCGGAACACAATCCCGATCCCCATGAATGAAAAACGTAAAATATAGAACTTAATGTCTTCAAAACTTGTCCATCATTACGAAATTCGTACTTGATCTGTAGTGTGCCACTCTGAAACTACACTGCAAGTTTCAAATGAATCCACGCAAGCATAACGCGGAAAAAAGTCTGGAAAACTAATATGGGACAGACTGACAGACAGAGGGACAGACAGAAAGATGGAGAAGAAAGCTATAGTCCCCTTCAGTTTTACAAACAGGTACGGGACTAATAACAATGTTAAAACTTCTCTCATTCATCAATTATTTCAAAAACTGGTTGTAATGTGATCCCACATTACAATAATTGACGAGTTGTAAGACTGTATACCTCGTAATATAGAATTTACGTAATTTCCGGTTTTGTAAATTGTTGTGGTAGATAGGAATATGAAAGATTAAGTTTAATATACGATAATAGACACACCCACCTTCATATCCGAGTCTATGCTAAAATTCTGCCAGTTTTGATGGACTAGGAGAACAAACCACACAAACAGGAAAATAGACAGACAGACAGATAGACATACTGATACACAACAGATACACATACTGATACACAACAGCTAGACATACTGATACACAGATAGACATACTGATACACAGCAGATAGACATACTGATACACAACAGATAGACATACTGATACACAGCAGATAGACATACTGATACACAGGAGATAGACATACTGATACACAACAGATACACATACTGATACACAGCAGATAAACATACTGATACACAACAGATACACATACTGATACACAACAGATACACATACTGATACACAACAGATAGACATACTGATACACAGCAGATACACATACTGATACACAACAGATACACATACTGATACACAACAGATAGACATACTGATACTCAACATATAGACATACTGATACACAGCAGATACACATACTGATACACAGCTAGACATACTGATACACAACAGATACACATACTGATACACAACAGATACACATACTGATACACAACAGATACACATACTGATACACAACAGATAGACATACTGATACACAGCAGATACACATACTGATACACAACATATAGACATACTGATACACAACAGATAGACATACTGATACACAGCTAGACATACTGATACACAGCTAGACATACTGATACACAGCAGATACACATACTGATACACAGCAGATAGACATACTGATACACAACAGATACACATACTGATACACAACATATAGACATACTGATACACAACATATAGACATACTGATACACAGCAGATAGACATACTGATACACAACCGATAGACATACTGATACACAGATACACATACTGATACACAGCAGATAGACATACTGATACACAGCTAGACATACTGATACACAACAGATAGACATACTGATACACAGATACACATACTGATACACAGCAGATAGACATACTGATACACAGATACACATACTGATACACAACAGATAGACATACTGATACACAGCTAGACATACTGATACACAGCAGATACACATACTGATACACAGCAGATAGACATACTGATACACAGATACACATACTGATACACAACAGATAGACATACTGATACACAGCTAGACATACTGATACACAACATATAGACATACTGATACACAACAGATACACATACTGATACACAACAGCTAGACATACTGATACACAGCAGATAGACATACTGATACACAGCAGATACACATACTGATACACAGCAGATAGACATACTGATACACAGATAGACATACTGATACACAACAGATAGACATACTGATACACAGCAGATAGACATACTGATACACAGCAGATAGACATACTGATACACAACAGATAGACATACTGATACACAACAGATAGACATACTGATACACAGCATATAGACATACTGATACACAGCAGATATACATACTGATACACAGCTAGACATACTGATACACAGCTAGACATACTGATACACAGCAGATAGACATACTGATACACAACAGATAGACATACTGATACACAACAGATAGACATACTGATACACAGCAGATAGACATACTGATACACAACAGATAGACATACTGATACACAGATAGACATACTGATACACAGATAGACATACTGATACACAGCAGATAGACATACTGATACACAACAGATACACATACTGATACACAGCAGATAGACATACTGATACACAACAGATAGACATACACAAGGTACCAAAAAGATATGTCCCTAAGAATAATTTTGGGGTTATGCAATGACGGTCGTTATAACCGCAGACTTATTATCATCATCAGGTCAGAATGAGACAAATATTAAATGTGTGTTCACATGAAAGTCACACATACCTATCTACTCACAAACCCAATGGATAAAAGGAATCTACAAGACTGTTATTTTCCCGGAATCCCCCCAAAAGGTGTAGTCCCCGCACGGTATGTGACAATTTGTGACGTACCGTTGAAATCCGCAGCATAGTATGTAACAATTTGTGACATATCGTATCACGAATGGCGACGCTATGTAAGAGAAATAAAGTTGTTGCATGTTGTCGCAATTCGTGATACGCTGTACTACAACTTGTTACATACATGTATCGTCTCGTTGTTACATACCGTGCCACAACACGCGCGTTTGGCGTAAGAGCAATACCTACCTAATTTCAGGTTTAACTCGGCCATGACACGAGCGGGACTTCAACTCAGACCTTCCGGCTACGAAGCGAGCACTCTTTTTATCTTTTATTACGAAGCGAACGTTCTACCACTGTGCTAGGTACCGCTATCGGTGACTATAATGAACAGTGACCAATCAAATGATCCGTTGTGTTTGATGGTTACGCCAATATATCTATTATCTGGTACAAAGCAATACAACGTTCTAAAGACCAATTAATGTGCATATTCATTGACCGTGTTTGAGATATTAAATTCATTTTCTATGATATTCTGTGATTTGAATGTGTTTTGTTTTGTGGTGAGTTAGGATGATATGTAAAACAGTCTTACCCGCTGTTCCACTATACCCCGTCACTGTAAGCCGGTATTTACTGCTTTCGTTTCCAACTTGAAATGTGGAATACAGGGCGTATGCCTTCTCGTCATCAAAACTCAACAGCTCCACTCGTAGTTCTTGATTTATGTTTGTTAAATAGTGAATTGCATCGTTCCCTGTTTAGGAAATAATGCATGGAAAGAAATGATAGGTATAATCATTTTGCTATAGAGAAATGCAAAATAAACTTTTTACAGAAATTAAATGCTTCTTTTTTTAAATCTAGATTTTTAGGGCATTTTGGATCCCAAGCTTACAAAAAGTGCCCATTATAATGTACTTAATCAGGCATTGAGCATTCGTTAATAACGGCTCTAAGCAAGCAAGCGTAATTTTTCTTCTCTTATATAAATTCTAAGCATTTATGTTTTTTGAAAGCGATCTGGAATATCAGATTTGTGATTGTTAATACTCTTCAATTATATCAAGTGATATAGGCTGAATCTTGTTACATAATATTGTGTTCTTTTGAGACTGTTTTAAACCCCCAATTTTTAAAAAAGTGCTTTCCCCGACTGTTTAGCGTTTTACAAAGTATAATTTTTTTTAAATGACCATTTTTGAAGTAAATATCTTAATCTTCTTGATGTTTTATTTCGTTGATTTCAAATTCTCTATATAAAAAACTTTAGCTATCGAACTTGATCGAAGTGTTTTATTTTGAAAATTTTACAGCTGTAAGATCTTATGCCATACTGTCATTTGAGATCATTTAATCGTGTTTTATTGTTGCAGTTTTCTGCTTACCCTTGTACAGCGCCTTATAGTAATTTGTTTTATATAAGGCGCTTTATGAATTTTATTATTATTATTATTGATTGACTATTTTTCTATATAATTGTATGTGTCATCTGGAGGTTCTAAAAAGTATTGTGCGTGTACTAATCAGTTAGTCAGCGTCTTGAAATAAAGTATTATTTTTTGAAAATATTTATTTTCATTAAGCAATGACTGGTTACATATATGTGGTATTACGAAACAGGGTTACATTTACCCAAGTCGAATACAAAAGTAGTACATCAGAATTCTACTCCTACAGGTACATGTATCATTAGGTTTAATATGTGTTTTGATCATTGAGACAAAATCTCAAGTGAGCTTAGTTGGTCACCTGTTTTCCTTCTCTCTGTAAACTCTACCTATTTTGACTCCTCCTCCAGAACCACTGGGCCTATTCCAACAGATATATCAGAATCATTGGGTAAAGGAGATTCGAAATTGTTCAATGGAATTGTCTTCCCTTTCTTTAAGGGAGATAGTCAAGAAATTGTGAAAATATGATAACATCCTTAAAAATGTTCTCGAGAATCACTGGACCAGTAAAAGCACAAAACCTATGTGAAAGCGTTCTTTAAGATATTAGATTACATTTGTACAAATCATGACTCTCAGAAAATGAGTGGGGCGACAACAAGGGTCAAACGTTTATGTTAGGTTCCACTATCAGGTTTCGCGGCACGATTGAAATCGTAGACTTGACCGTGAAATAATCGTGCTGATCGTACCAAATCTTGGCGTCAGTCGTGACAATCGTCTTTTGACAGCCAATTTTTTTATACGATCAACACGATTAATTTTCACTCGTTATAATCGCATATGGTCGTATTGGATCGTAATAAATCGCAGCATATCGCATCTAATTGTGCTCAAAAATCGTGACGATTCTTGTCAGTTTTTTACAAAGCAAACACCACGTTTTTTTGCGATGCGTTGCGATGTCCCACGATCTGTCACGATAGCTATAACATAAGCATACAGTAATGCTGCCAATGCGATGTTGTCATCAACCTCAATTGTCGCCATTTTCAGTGGTGTGGGTTCTATTGTTTACTTTCTGGGTGTTAAAGAAGTGAATTCAATGGTCAGTCGGGCTGTACATATACCTGCAGGGATCCATTTGTAGCTCAAACATTAATCATCTCGATCCTGATCGTGAAAAACATCGCGATCACAATCGTATGCTATCGCAACATCGGTTCGTAATTAATGTATCGTAACGTAAACGAACGTATATGCACGTACATGATCGTCCCAAATTGGGAATTCGGATCGTTATGATCGTATAAGATCGAGGTCCAATCGTGAACTTGATCGGGAAAATCTTATCAGAACGTTTGTAATCGTATCTGAACAGTGTTCAAATCGTGTCACCTGTTTATCGTGACATTTTCATATCAAAGCGCAACAATTCAAACAAGAATGAAAGGTGAAGATAACGAACAGTGATACATCTCATAACTCCTACAAGCAATACAAAATAGATAGTTGGGCAAACACGGACCCTGGGCACACCAGAGGTGGGATCAGGTGCCTAGGTGGAGTAAGTATTCCCTGCATGTATTTACTCGTATCAACACCCGGAATTCCAGAAAACTTTAATCTGGTCAATCGTGGCGCAACGTTCGTAACAGATGGCGTGATAGTAAGAAACAGGCATAAAATGGAGATATAGTGGAAAATCTTTTAAATTGAATTTCTCAAGAACAGCAAGATCTTAAGTAAAGGGACTGGTTCACGTTTTTCGAAAGAAATATATTTCAATTTTGACGTTAAAAATGTTGCTTTGGTTCTGTGTTATGTAAACAAAGACTCGAGTCTTTTTATGGAAACAAACAAACCAGTGAAAAATTGATTTTGTAATTGAAAGCATCTTTATTTTGTACAATCCCAAATTTTAACTTTTAAATGACACATTTTACCTAAAGTATACTTGAGATGTGAAATAAATGATAAACTTGGATCAATATCCATTTATTTTGAAAATTTCATAAACAATAACACACCTACATCTTAGTTTTCAAAACATAATAAACTCTCTAAAATGAGCTTCTGTAATGATAACTTTAATTTTTGTGTAAAACCATCTAAACATATTAGACTGTAGATTTTGATCATTTAAAGTGAAAAATAAAATTTATGGAAAAATCGTGAATCAGTCCCACTAATTGGTCATATCAATATACAAATATTCCCATGAAACAATTGAAAATATAACTCATTTTATGTTGATAACCAAGATTTGGACTGTCTGAATGCTGGATAAGAGCAATATTGTAGCTAAAGGCGGGATCAGGCACCATGGGGGAGTAAGCATCCCCGTTTCCCCGTCACAGCTGCTGTGAACCTCATATATTGGTCAGGTAAACAAAGGAATCCATAGTAAAACTAAGTATATAAAGAAAGGCTTACATTTGGTGTAAAATACATCAGCCAGTACTCGACATTTTAACGGGTTGTATTTGTAAATTAGATTGTTATCACAACCATAGAATTTGCAAAATGCTAACTTAAAATGAGACTGTTTATACATGATATGTGAAATGTAATCATTCCCCTTTTCTGGGCCCTGCGATATCTCACTTTCATTAGACCATTTCCTTCATGCAAAATTATTTGCTTTTCCAATACACCATGGATACAGGAGCACAAATCTGCGTATACCATGTTACATGTATATGATAGGGTCCAACATAAATCTACCAGACTTGGGGATACGCATATTTCCTGATATCGTACGGATATTTAGATTTACTTGTTGACCATGCTAACATGATTGGCGACATTTACCCAATAACCTCTTTCCTACCTCAATCTTTCTACATGAAAGGTGGATATAGCAAACAGTGATCAATCTCATAACATACATGTAACATAAATAGCAAACCTACCAATCCAGTAGTTTTTGGATGGGTCTCCAAATTCGTTCTTGTAATCTGTCCAATTTCTTTGAAAGTCTGTAGAATTATCCTGTCGTTTTTGAATAACCTACATAATACACAACATACAAATTTCATATAATGTGAGGTAAGGGGTCATCCATAATTGTCAACCATTTTCCAAAGTGTGCAAAAAGCACACTTTTTGAGACCCCCCACCCCCTCAAAAAGTGTACATCAACCATATTCAAATTCCCAACAAGAAGATCGACAATCACGTTTATGAGCAATTTAGTTCAAACAATGTGTTCTTTAATATTGGTACCCCTATTTCTTGTTATATATGAATGATATAATGTTCTATAAAAGTGCAAATCTTGTGTCTCTGTCTTATCTTGTCGTCTTTTTTTTTTTTTTTTATAGGCATTACACTTTTGTAACATGACCAATACTTTTATGTTTTTATAGCCAATAGTAGATGAAATCACGATAAAATAAAACCGAACTCCGCGGATACAAAATAAATCCGGATGGGAAAAAAGAGCGTACGGTAAAATTGTCGATTTTTTACCCCCTCACCCCGAGCGTGTTTTTTGCACACTTTGGAAAATGGTTGACAATTATGGATGACACCTAATGAAATGTGTGTAAAGTTCATTTCAAAGTGTGTAAAATAGCGTACTACTTCTCATATTTATGTTATTATAGAAAACATGAAGCCGTCATGTCATCAATTGGTACGAATTCTCGTGTCTATATCCCAACATGCTAAAAGTCGTTCATAATAGACTTTTCTATATCTTTATTTCCTCTACACGGGAGGCTAATATACATACTATAGATAGGCGGGGTACTGATCACGTGATTGAAATGCACTATATTCAAGTCTCCACGTCATATTCATGATTGTCCTCTCATTACTAGCTAAGAAAGCATAGTTTATCAAACTAAACTCAACATATTATCATGTTTAACTGAGCAAACAACACAAATTAAAAGATAATGCATCTGACCGTACAAGTCAACTTAATTTGAACATATGATAGTGTAGTCCGTTCTTACTAGATATCGACACATGATACATAAAAATATTTTAAATGTTCTATTTTAAATCGATATTTGGTAAAGTTCATATGCGGTGACGTAATAATATACAGCTTGTTTAGAATTGTATAATTGCAAAACCTAACATTTTCTAGGGTCTTATTTCGATTTTTGTACAAATAGACTGTTATTTTTGTGGTAATAGACAACTTGATAGAATGGCATTATATATTCCATTGCTGGCTTATTCTTGTGCATGGATTCAGGTTCCTTGTAGGTGGTAAATCAACACTGGACACTGCTTTGTGAACTTCGATTAGGCCTACTTTGTTTCGATATTTATCCATTGATATATTTCACTATAAATATTTGTATATGAATTGTGAAATCTTTGAATCATGTGTAATTGATTTTTGCTGGACTTAGAAAAGTGTGATTCCGACCCATAACAATGTTGTATTGAACTGTACAACTCAACACAACATGAAAACATTGTTTTGAATGTGTAAATCTGTGATGTCTGTTTTAGAACTGCGCGTTTTGATACAAACGATTTTTTCGTCAAAGAGCACTTCCTCACAAGTTTCTTTCTGGAGGATTTAAGTTTTCTGTTTTTAATATTGCCGATAAGTTGACCACTCTACTTTAGTGTTTATTACCGCCATGTATCGGTGACATCACCGACTATTCCATACCCTGGAGTTTGGAGTCAAGATCTTTCTCAATAAACTTTAATCTAATTGTTTTGACTGACTATCGTCCAATCACAACGTAATAGGCGGAGCCAAGGCATCAGCGCTGCCGTGTGAATAAAACATAATTTTGCAGTCGGGTTACTTGTAAGTTTCTGGTGAATCCATGGGAGGCAGATTAAAACAGCTGTTGGCCAACATATTTAAATCTTATACATTTACTTATTTATCAGTTCAATTCTTATTATGTACATTGGATATGCGTTTAATGTTTCTTTTTATCAGAATGCGCTTACCAAAGTTAAAAAAGAGAAGAAAATCATGCATCATAAATGAAAATGGCAGCTCTATTTTCAGTAAATCTTATCATTTACTGGTTTCTAAATGTTTGTAATGATTTTGGGTATATCGCCTATTTTCATAATCTCTCCGACTCGTGTGTTGAAACGGAAGTATGCATGACAATGCCTACGTATGGAGCATTGACCAAGTTAATTTTATGGATATATTGCATGTGAAAAACGCAACATATATACACTGAATTATTCAAATATTCTAATAAAATAGTACAGAAAATTACTTTAGGGACCCCAAATGCAAAAGCGTACACTGTAAATACTAGACACAACTAACTTCGATATCAATGTGTGTGTGTGTGTGAGAGAGAGAGAGAGAGAGAGAGAGAGAGAGAGAGAGAGAGAGAGAGAGAGAGAGAGACTGCGTCCCAGGGGTGGAATCAGTACATACGATATGGTCTAATAAAAATATGATGTTAAAGTTGAAATTAGGGCGAACACTTCAGAACTTTAATCGACATAATTGAAATTACCATTATGCTCTTTAAGATACATATAAAATAAAATAAAAATATGCTGATTGACGCATTGAAAAAAAGATTTTCGAAGATTTTCGAAGATGTATGAATTAAAACGAATCTGAAAAGTTAGAATAATTTCAATTAAGTATAGCAAAAATAGTTACAGGACTAACTTTATCAGCATCAGGAGAATCTCTTTATTTGGAAACGGGTTGGGAACTGTTTCACGTTAGGAGGAAAACAACACGATTAAAAACAATGTATGAAGTGGACCAGAATTTGAATACTTCACACTACAACACAGAAAATGCACTAAACTACAATGTACCTAAATGTAAACTTCAAATCTATAAAACTTCATTTGTTCCAACTGTTGAAATCAAACGAAGTGAATCTCTGGGGATATTTATGAATAAATTAAAAAAAAAAGAAAGAAGAAAATCCACCATCTCTTTACTTCGCATGTGGAAACCGTCGTTTAAATATTATTCATACAGTGCTTAAGCACAATTGTATATTAATCAGATTTATTCCGTTGTAACATCATTAATAGTCCTTTAAGTACTTGTGGAACAATTGAGAATGAATATTATTTCTTTTTACATGTCCTAGGTATAAAGAAGCCAGATATATTCTTTTTAATGGTAAACAATAACTTGCATATTGTCAATACTCATATCTTTCTTTGGGGCGACAATTCCCTGAGTAATAGTGAAGGCGAATATTTGTTTACTATCATACAAGCTTTATTCAAACATAATGATCGATTTGATTAATCAGTATAGACCATATCTCATTACTTAGTTTTTTTTCTGTAAGCGATCAACATGCGCTAGATAATATTTATATTTACAATGCCTGTTTTACCATGCATACCAAAATAGATTGTTAATACATGTATATACATGTATATGAGAAAGAGCGTTCTAATTTTTAAGATATTGTACTCAATCCCTTTGTAAATTCAGTTACAATAAAATATGTTCAAACCAAACCAAACCAGACTGGGGGTGGGGGGAGGGGTTGAACCACGTTCAACCAGAAAAAAAGTTTTGATTAGACATCCATGGATTCATCAATAACTTACACGACCGCGACACCCACTCCAACTACTACTTTGCAGGCTCCACAAGAATCGCAAAGATTTACCAAAAATATTGCTACTATGCATGTTTTGTTTTTCAACGTTGGTTAGCCCATTCTAATAATGAAAATCAACAGGCATATTTTATGCAGTAAGCATTGAACTGCTGAATGAAAAAAAATAAATGTACATGTATAAAATCTAGATTTATTGATCATTAGCTGTTTTAATTTGTCTTCCATGGAGTCATAAAAAAATTAACACGACCGCGATACCCCTATAAAACTGCTTTATTCCTACGAGACAGCGCTGATTATCTTGATTATCTTGCGCTGATGCCTTGGCTCCGCCTACTATGTTGTGATTGGACAATAGACAGTCAAACAATTACCTCAAAGTTCCGTGCGGAGGAAGCTGAATACAAACTTCAGGATATATCACAGTAAACCAAACTAATGGTTCAGGTTTTTATACTGTTGTTAGAATTATTCAATCTTTACCTTTTTTTTTCAATTTTAATTACTCAATATTTCGATTTATAAAGCGGACAAATTTTGATAAAAAGCTCAGATACTTGACATATCTAACAAATACTACATAAGATTACAGCGTTATATTAGCTTTCTATAAAAATTCTTGCAGTTTGTGTTCTTGATCTCTATGTACTCACCGTCCAGCCCCCTCCATCTGTAGTCATGTCACAGTACACTTTCTTTTCCTGATCATCAATATTTATCGAATATAACCCATCTTCTCCTTTCACGTTTGGGTTACATTCTAAAATCTCCATACAGCTTCTATTCAGAGAAATCCCACATCCTACAAAACATGATCAGCTATTGATTGCTGCTAACGATATGAGGCTGTATTACTAATTAATGCACATACTGATATACGTATTTTGATGCGATTATCAACTCATACATTTTTGTATAATATATCAAAATGAAAAGGTTTTGAATGATTTGCTGGGCAACTGATGATGACAGTATCAGGCACACAACATCGTTTTTCAAACACAAGGGGCCACCGAGAGAAGACGTTAACTTTAAAATCACCTGGAAACTCTTGACAAGGAAACCTAGATTTAACAAAACAAGGAGTAATTCTACCCAAATTGTCTCAAACGTTCTCAGAGAACTATGTTTACCTTATCAGAATACAGGGCTGATAGGCGCCTGGTTCCACCTATGATATATCCAGGGATCCGTTTTTGCCCGACTCTCTCTTTTGTATTGCTTATTTAGGAGTCATGAGATTAATCACTGTTTCGTTAACTTCACCTTTCAATCAGTACTTCTATTAATATATATATATATATATATATATATATATATATATATATATGTTCAACTCCTAAAATTGAGGGGGTTATGAGACAACGTACCGTCAGGAAAAAAATTCTCCCATCCTGTTTCAATAATGGTCATGTGTGCTGGGTCACATGACTGATAGATACGGCACTTCTGTAGTTGGGGATTAAAGCCAAAACATGCACAACGTTCACCACAACATATAGAGGAACATTGGATGAGGGATTCCGAATGATATATTGCCATGAGGCTGACATTCGACACTTTATTGTCAAGTGAAGCGTCCATCGTGTAGCGTTGGGTTTTTACATCTGCCTTCGACAAAGTACACAGCATGATGTACAGAAAACAGCGAAGTAATATAGTGACGGCTTTCATGTTGTCAGTAAGTGAGCCAACACAATTAATTGCACATATCAAATTGTGTAATGTTCCGAAAAACTCACAGTCAAAGACAGAGTTCCTCACTATCTCCTGTCTAACTTACAGTCGCTTTATATGTATGTACGGTTGTTGCATTATTAACAACGTCTAATATTGTTGCCTTTTACTTCCATTGTTTAATACAATACCCTGACGCCATGAATCAGAAAACTAATGGAACAAATTAAAGTTGCGTATCTGGCACGCAGTAAAAAATAATGCAAACGTTTAGTTTTATTACTCTTGGGTTTGCATATCAATAAGGAATATTGTCAAACATGCGCAGTCACCTTTACTGTCACTATTCTTCGGTGACGTGTATGTACATTTATCATCATAGTTAGTGTTCCACTGATGCCTCACATCTCGCAGTAGACATATTAATCAATATCACTTGCATATTTTCATAAAATTGTAATATGAATTATCACAGTTTAGAAATTGAAGAGGCGTAATCACTTTTACAATGTTTAAAGCATTTTGGACACTTCTGTAAATTGCACAATTCATAAAGTAATAGGGAAATCATTTACAGTCACGCGATAGACAATTGTTTAATGGTTATGCTAACGAATTGTCTGTCTGTTCGTCATCCTAAAACCAACATAAATTAGTTTTAGAATTTCATGACATACGCTAGATGTCCATCATTATTTTTCAAAGTTACAAATTTACTTTTGGAATAATATTTTCCATATCTTTTATGCAAAAGAAAAACATAGTAAATGTTCTAATATTTCTAGTAAAAATGTGTTTCATTTTTTTTTTTGCGTTTTCTTCTTTTAATTTTAATATGGACCCTATTATGCTCTTCTTAAAGGGAAACGCAACCCTAACCACAATGTTGATTTTATGATTAAAGTATTACTTACTGATATCGTGAATGATAGTCTTTAACAACAAAAATCCTTGTTTAACGATTAAATCAATATTAATCAATCATATATCTTAAATTACTCACCGCGAAAAGAGCGGCCATTGAAGTTTAATTTATGACGTCACACCGTCTGTTCCGGTTTATTTCACCAGTAGCACTGTAAACACGACAAGTCACGAACAGTTAAGTTTGGAGCTGTATAGATTTGAGCCCATTTTTTCGCAAGAAGAAATTAAGAAAAGAAGACGTTCGGTCGAGTCGTAGACCAGGTAGACGGTACACGTTTTTTTTTCATGCAAATGTCTCAAACCTCAACTTGTCATGATGCAAATGATGGATCTAAAGTTTATATAGTTTTTTCTTTTCAGGTGACTTGGTTGGGTCAGGAATTTCAAGAGAAAAAACCCAACATCTCCCCTTCGCATTAGTCAAATCAATTGCTTGACAGGAAGGCATCAACCTATTTATTCGTAAAATCTTCCACATGCACATCTTTCTCATCAAAACCAGAACAGACGGTGTGACGTCAAAATTATTGATTTTTGTGGTTTTGAATACTAAAGAGTTCCCCATCATGACAATCTCTATAGATGGCGGGATTTTCAATTTTTAACGTACAAACAAAGGAATAGATGGCGTCAACAACAGCGACATTCTTCATCATACAAAAGTTCAGTCATGTATTCCAACTTATTTCAAGTTCAAGTCTCCATCCAGTATTTCCTACAAGTATACTTCAACTATTGCATCCAAACGTTTTAATTATAAACAAACTTTGCAGTCCCTAGATATTGATCATCTTATACATAATCCACTTACGTATTATTGTTCTTCATCTTCTTTCAACTATAGTCCACCTGGTGATGTTGATATAGTTGAAAATGAGGACCTCAAATCACTTATTCTAAAATGTTTTAAATGCAGAGAACCTCGATCTTTCAATTGGCGACAGAACTTCATCTCTATTATGCATTCTGCCGAAGATTATGCAAGACGATGTGCTCAATATGAAAAAGAAGAACTTGATACATTGTCAGAATGGATTAAAAGTATAAGAGGAATATTAAAATCCCGCATTAGACCTATTAAAACAAAAGTAAGTACCATCGATCATTCTGGTTTTAGTAAACCAGAAGTTATAAAAGAATTAGATAGGTTACATGAGAAATATATTTGGGTTCTAGCTGACAAAGTTTGTGACAACGTTTTCTTTGTTTGTAAGGCTCATTATTACAACTGTTTTTAAAAAATAAATTTGGCATTAACTCCACTTTTGGTAATCGCACTTATACCCCAACTGCCCTTTCAAAAGATGAAATTCTTCAAAACCATGCTTCAGTTTTAGGCACAATTGGTGTCCAAGTCGGTGGGTCGAATGAATGAAAGGCGAAGATAACGAACAGTGATCAATCTCATAACTCCTACAAACAATACAAAATAGATAGTTGGGCAAACACGGACCCCTGGACACACCAGAGGTGGGATCAGGTGCCTAAGAGGAGTAAGCATCCCCTGTCGACCGGTCACACCCGCCGTGAGCCCTATATCCTGTTCAGGTAAACGGAGTTATCCGCAGTCAAAATCAGTGTGCCAAGAACGGCTTAACAATCGGTATGAAACACGTCATACAGCATTTGACCCAATGATAGGTTGTATTGATGAACTAGATCGTTATAACGACCATAGAATATGCGAAATGCTGACTTCAATCGAGACTGTTGAAACCCCTGTACTATCAACTTGTTTGTCAGTAGCTTACCTCGATTTAAAAACTGACTATAGGCAGAACAAGCTCTTGCATATCGAATCAGTTGAGATATATAAACACCATAAGCAGGTGATAATGGAATATTGCTATATAAATATGGAAAGTTGACAATGGAGAAGCTGAAATCATCCCGTTTGTCATACAGTTGAGTTGTCAGTTTGCCGTTAATGTCTACTTTCAATAAAATAACTAAGTATGAAGTAGAAGTGGACGACTCTGTGGTGTCCTTTATTTCGAGCTCACAGGGATATATCAAATCTATATATGAATGGAAGATATTATTGTTAATAGACAAAACGTCATCGATATGTCGAAATGTCAAATTGAAGGCCACAGCGAAAAATATTTTCTTCTCAGGTAGATGTTTTTGAATGAATTCTGCTTCATATGAATATAGAAACAGGTCAGCTAACAAAGGAGCACAATTCGTGCCCATGGGATTTCCAACAGACTGTTGAAAGAGCTAATCACCAAAGACCACGAAGATATTGTCAATGAGGAACTCTAGCACATTTTTTTTTATATTCAACTTCTGTGTACTTGTGCGTGGAATCAGAGTGGCGTTTAAAAAAGTAAGTTTATTGATGACTTTTTAACTATTAACAATATTCATTTTCATTCACATGTCGATTCAAAATGATCCAGTGAACTCGAAAAAAAACGACACTGCGGGGTCTTCCATATCTGAATTGTACTTAGATATCTGATCAATTATGGATTTTAACAACAACCTAACATCTCAACTTTAGGGAAAACGGTATATCTTTAGCTTCTCAATCGTGAAGCAGGTACACAATTTTTAATTTTTAACAAAAATGGAAAACAAAATTATTCATAGCTAGTGATCAGTCATCCAAAAATTACTTTGTTAAAAACAACTCTGATTCCACAAGACGAAAACGCAGTCACGGACATCGTTCATATAAAAGACCAAGTATAGATGATGTCACGTTTGATTCACTTTTGCCTCACGTCAACAGAGAATTGGGTCCACATCATATTCGTACAAAACTTTACTCTATTCCATTGAGGGTTTTACATACGTTATTTGAAGAAGCTATGGCTAGTCTATACTTGGAATTTTCAACACCTGAATATAGACTGAACTCTATGATTATGGATGCCTACCACAGGCTCTATAAACCAGCATGGACCATGGATGATATTCCTTCCAAATCATGCCGTCAGTTCCTTAAGCTCAAATTTACAAACAAAGGAATAGATGCCGTCAACATAAGCAACATTCTTCGTCATAAAAGGGTTCAGTCGTGTATTCCAACTTATTTCAAGTTCAAGTATACACCCTGTATTTCCTACAGCTATACTTCTACTATTGCATCCAAACTTTTTAATTATAAACAAACTTTGCAGTGCTTAGATATAGACCATCTTATACGTAATCCACCAACATGTTCTTGTTCTTCATCTTCTTTCAACTACAGTCCAGCTGGACATGTCATTACTGGTGATGTTGATATAGTTGAAAATGAGGATCTCAAATCACTTATTCTTAAAGGTCCTAAATACAGAGAACCTCGGTCTTTTAATTGGCGACAGAACTTCATCTCTATTATGAGTTTTGTCGAAGATTATGCCAGACGATGGGCTAAATATGAAAAAGAACTTGATACATTGTCAGAATGGCTTAAAAGCATAAGAGGGATATTAAAATCCCGCATTAGACACATGAAAACAAAAGTACGTACCATCTATCCTTCGGTGTTTAGTAAACCAGAAGTTATAAAAGAATTAGATAGGTTACATGAGGACTATGTTTTGGTTCCAGCTGACAAAGCTAGTAACAACATTGTCTTTGTTTGTAAGGCTCATTATTACAACTGTATTTTAAACGAACTTGACATTAATTCCACTCTTGGTAATCAAATTTATACTCCAACTACCCTTTCAAAAGATGAAATTCTTCAAAACCATGCTTCAGTTCTAGACACATTTAATATTCCAGTCAATGGGTCGAATGAATATGAGTTACCGTACCTATACTGGATTCCTAAACTACATAAAAACCCTTACAAACAAAGATACATTGCTGGATCCAGTAAGTGCTCTACCAAGCCCCTATCTTTGCTCCTCACGAAAATGTTAACAGCTGTGAAGGAGAAACTTCAAACTTACTGTGCGACTACATATGCCAGAAGTGGTGTTAATCAAATGTGGACTCTAAAAAATTCTAAAGAACTTTTAGTAAACTTGAAATCACAGAATTTTCCCCAAATCAATAGCATTGAAACCTATGACTTTTCAACACTATACACGACCATTCCTCACGATAAATTAAAGACTAGACTTTTTGACATCATAGACAGTTGCTTCTTGAACAAAAACGGAAAACGGAAATATTCATATCTAGTGATCAGTCATTCAAAAACTTACTTTGTTAACCACCACTCTGATTCCACGCACAAGTACTCTGAAGTTGAAATAAAAAATATGCTAGAGTTCCTCATTGACAATATCTTCGTGGTCTTTGGTGATCAGGTCTTCCAACAGCCTGTTGGAATTCCCATGGGCACGAATTGTTCTCCTTTGTTAGCTGACCTGTTTTTATATTCATATGAAGCGGAATTTATTCAAAAACTTCTACGTGAGAAGAAAAAATCTCTCGCTGTGACCTTCAATTCGACTTTTAGATATATCGATGACGTTTTGTCTATTAACAATGATAGCTTTCATTCATATGTCGATTTGATATATCCCTGTGAGCTCGAAATAAAGGACACCACAGAGTCGTCCACTTCTGCTTCATACTTAGATATTTTATTGAAAGTAGATATTAACGGCAAACTGACAACTCAACTGTATGACAAACGGGATGAGTTCAGCTTCTCCATCGTCAACTTCCCACATTTATGTAGCAATATTCCATTATCATCTGCATATGGTGTTTATATATCTCAACTGATTCGATATGCAAGAGCTTGTTCTGGGTATAGTCAGTTTTTAAATCGAGGTAAGCTACTGACAAACAAGTTGATGGTATAGGGATTTCAACAGTCTCGATTGAAGTCAGCATTTCGCAAATTCTATGGTCGTTATAACGATCTAGTTCGTCAATACAACCTCACATTGGGACAAATGCTGTCTGACGTGTTTCATACCGATTGTTAAGCCGTTCTTGGCACACTGATTTGACTGCGGATAACTCCGTTTACCTGATCAGGATATGGGGCTCACGGCAGGTGTGACCGGTCAAGAGGAGATGCTTACTCCTCCTAGGCACCTGATCCCACCTCTGGTGTGTCCAGGGGTCCGTGTTTGCCCAACTATCTATTTTGCATTGCTTGTAGGAGTTATGAGATTGATCACTGTTCGCTATCTTCACCTTACAAGTACTCTGAAGTTGAAATAGAAAATATGCTAGAATTCCTCATTGACAATATCTTGGTGGTCTTTTGTGATCAGGCCTTCCAACAGTCTCGTGGGCACGAATCTGTTCCTTTGTTAGCTGAGCTTTCTATATTCATATAAAGAAGAATTTATTAAAAAAATTATACGTTAGAAAAAATTTTATTGCTGTGGCCTTCAATTTGACATTTAGATGTATCTACGATGTTTTATCTATTAACAATTCTAATTTTTATTCATATGTCAATTTGATATATCCATGTGAACTCGAATATAGCAATATTCTAATATCACCTGCATATGGTGTTTACATTGTTTAACTGATTCGACACACAGGAGCCTGTTCAGCAAATGGTCAGCTTTTAAATCGAGGCAGGCTACTGACAAACAAGTTGATGGTGCAGGGGTTTCAATACTCTCGTTTAAGATCAACATTTTACAAATTTTATGGTCGTTATTAAAATCTAGTTTGCGAGTACAACATATCATTGAGTCAAATGATGTCTGACTTGTTTAAAACCGATTGTTAAGTCATACTTGGCAAACTGACTACGGATAACTCCGTTTACCTGATCAAAATATAAGGTACACAGCGGGTGTGCCCGGTCTACAGGGTATGCTTAATCCTCCTAGACACCTGATCCCACCTATGGGATATCGAAAGGTCAGCTTTTACCCAACAATCTATTTTGTATTGGTTATAGGAGTTATACGATTGATCACTTGTTCATTATCTTAACCTTTCATTTAAATGCTCAGAAGTTTGATACAGAGATGATCACGGGCGGGTTCGGTTCGTACCGGTATAGGTACCTATAAAACAGGTTACGAATCCTAGTATTCTTTTTGCTTCCATGCATAATATTGCATTCAATCATATTTATCATTTGAATACATTTGAATTCTTGGCACACTGATTTTGACTGCGGATAACTCCGTTTAGCTGATCAGAATATAGGGCTCATGGCGGGTGTGACCAGTCAACAAGGGATGCTTACTCCTCCTAGGCACCTGATCCCACCTCTGGCGTGTCCAGGGGTCCGTGTTTGCCCAACTATCTATTTTGTATTGCTTATAGGAGTTATCAGATTGATCACTGTTCGTTATCTTCACTTTGAAAAATGATGCATCTGCAGTACCATTAAAAGACCACACTAACCCACGTAGAAGGGAAGTTCGTGCTGGGTAGAATTCAAATGCAACAATACGTCATAAGAGTTGAAACTATCATTGTTGGAGGCTTAGTACTTAAAAGTTAGAGTCACAGGTCACGAATCACTGAGCTTTTGGGAAGAAGAAAGCTTTGGTACGAAGAGGAATTCCACATTCCTTATCTTATCATCTTTTAAAGAAAATTCAGAAGATAATTCAATTTTGAAATGGCATAGAGAAAAGATGGACACTGGTTTTGGCACAGACATAATTGATGGGTAAGCGTATAACAGTTGTGGATTCTAAAGTTTACATGTAAAACTTATACGGTACCAATTTTGATGCACCAGATGCGCATTTCGACAAATAATGTCTCTTCAGTGATGCTCAACCGAAATGTTTGAAATCCGAAATAACTATGAAGTTTTAGAGCTAAATATAGCCAAAACCAGCGTGCCAAAAAAGTGGAGCCAAATTCGCCCAAGGATAAGAGCTATGCATGAGGGAGATAATCCTTAATTTTGAAATGAATTTCTAAATTTTATAACAGCAATTAAATATACATCCGTATTTTCAAGCTAGTAACGAAGTACTTAGCTACTGGGCTGTAGAGACTCTCGGGGACTAACAGTCCACCAGCAGAGGCCTCGACCCAGGGGTCATAATGTAAAACTTACATGTAATAATCAAAAGTAGAATTTGGCTATGGTGATTTTGAACTCTTTGTTGCTGATTCTGTAGAGAAAATTGCATTAAATGAAAAAGAAATATTTAGCTGACAGTCTGATATACTGAATAAGAACAGGTAATGTACCTACGCAGTTTCTGACATCGAGTTCGTGGTATCATGAGACTGCGAGGAAAGGAAACGCGAATCAATATAATTATCTAATGTCAATTACAATTTGTCATTTCAGTTTCGTTCCTGTCCACATGGAAAGGTACTTCAAACGAAAATATTCATTTCTTTAATTGGCGTTTATAAACAATTCAGAGATTCTAATCTTTTACCAATATTTTTTGAATCCACGGGGAAAATATTCTTTAACATACCGAAAGTCAAAGTTTGAAAAATGCAGCATTTCATAAATGTGCAATTTAAATTTGAGATGAATTGATCGTGACTTGGAGCATCTAGGGGCAATGGACATTAGGTGATTATATTGAAACAATTGAAATGCTCTGGATTGAGCTCTATTTAAAATTGAAACACAGGTATATTTTTTCCGCATTGGAAAATATATTGTAGACGTACATAAAGCTAGTGACGTGTTTATATGAGGGAAACATTTTCGTGCATGGCGGTCACCACAAACGCAAAATATGAGATATGAAGCCGAACCATCGGTCTCCTAAAGCCAGTATAAAAAGAGCAAAGGCAAATTAAAGTTGCGCAATAGTCTTGTAATCGAATTCGATATTTTATAATAACCAAATCGTACCGTGGTCTAACATGCAAGGTGAAGATAACGAACAGTGATCAATCTCATAACTCTTATAAGCAATACAAAATAAATAGCTAGGCAAACACGGACCCCAGGACACACCAGAGGTGGGATCAGGTGCCTAGGAGGAGTAAGCATCCCCTGGTGAAAAAGATCTATATTTTTAAGACTTCTGGTTAAAAATTAAAATAGTTCACTTACGTTTCTCACAGTTGAGAGCTGAGTTTTATTTTGGAGAGCGTAAAAATTTCGTAACGTATTTCATAAACCAAAAAAGTAACCATCGAGTGAAAAGCAAATTTGCATTAGATTGGGAGTATCCATCTTCTCACGTGTTATTTGTGACCTTTAATGTTGACACGGACGTCGCCATTAGAAGTTAATGAGTAATGCTCCCGCATATTTTTGATATACTTTTATTATAGTTATCTCTAATGCGCCAAATTAATCGTCTGTAGGGAGATAACACAATTGTCACGTTGTGTGTGAGGAGACATTACGGATTGTATCCCTTCACCTGACCAGCCCTCCACCAATGAAATTCCTTTCATTTTTCTGAAAGACAATAACAAAGTATGTCGTCCCAGCTGTCAAATTTAAAAGTTATATGAACCTTCATGATAAAAAATGTCTACAGATCGATGTATGCGCACGAGAAAATACTTTATGCGTGCTAAATATACCAAAGTACCATTCACTGTCCCCTTTCCATTTTTCACAGCGGTGATTTGCCGTTACTTTCACATGCGAAGTGTCTTATGTTCACATAGATTGGTTGATTGTCCCCATCTCACATCTTTGGTGGTAGTATTGAATGGTAAGCATGGAAAATTGAATTAATTCATAAACGAAAGGTCGAAGATTCATCTATATAATACTATGCAGTTTGGACAAATGATAGTTTTTGCGTTTTACCTGTTTGTTTGTTAAGAACTTTAGAAAACAATTTCTCCTCCCGCTATCCCTCCTCTCTTTAAAAAAAGATTCTTCCTGTCTGCATACTAGCCAAACATTTTCTAAAACCAAGAAATGCTTGAAAAATATGTATGCCCGTCGAAAAAAGGTTATACACATGTATCAGGTAATTCACAAAACTGTCAAAATAATTCAAGGTATTGAACAGACAATATAATTCTTATGTCCATAGTGAATTGACCCTTTATCTTTGACCCTGTGGCTTTAAAATCAAATTCTACTCGCTAAGATGCACCAGTGTACGAAGTTTGATATCTCTCAAGCAAAGGGTTCTCAGGTTTTTTGACCGAAGAAGACTTGGTCCTGTTCTACAGACCGACCCACCGACAGGTACAAACATATGATCCATCTATTTTCAAAGGGGGCCTAAAATTATTACCTCAAAAGAATGCAGTAATCAGTTTTTGAATTGTCAGCCAACATATGGATTAATTGTTGGTAGCAATTTGAAATAATACTTATTTACCCCTACACCTATCGGCTTCCATGAAAATGCTGTATCTAACATACAAAGAGTTCTTTGTATTTTTGTCAAGACCTCCAAACCACCATTCCTAATAGACCGAATGAAATAAAATGTTAATCGAAATTATCGTATCAAGAACTATTTCATGAACGAAACATTTTAAATACCAATACAGCAATGTACATCAGTAATCACACTCCTCTATGTGTATACTGATAGCTTTGGGGACTGTTAACCTCCTTCCCTTCTTTTGCCCACACTTTTCTAATTCAGATTCATCATCATGCACCAATATGTCTGATCTCGGGCCTCAATGCTTCATATTTTATTCACATATGTATTGTGTGACCCTGGAGTCGGACCTACTTTTTGAAACTTGGGTCTATCCAATATCTCCTGGACTTTATTTAAGGTAGATCTTTCATACAGAGTACATGTATATAGATTTCTTATGCCAAAACCTTTTATTTATATTACGTCCTTTCAACCTTGGAATTTAACATACGTTTAAGTAAATATCATAAGAACTATGCAAGGTAGGGCTTTCATATTTTTATATAGATTCTTTATGACAAGACCGTGTACTGCAATTGTCATTGATCTAGTGGCCATGTCCCACTGTTTAGATAACCTGCCCTAATCAATATATCCTGAACTATTCAAGGTAGAACCTTTTTATTTTGCATATAAATTCTTTATGGATAGGCCTTTATATGGGTTTATAATCGAGACAGGCTACTGAGAAAGAAGTTGATGTTACAGGGGTTTCAACAATCTTGTTTAAAATTAGCATTTCGCAAATTTTATGACCGTTATAATGATCATTGAGTAAAATGATGTCTGACGTTTTTCACGTTGATTGTTAGGTCGTTCTTGGCACACTGATTTTGACTACGGATTACTGCGTTTGCCTGAATAAAGTATATGGCTCACGGTGGGCGTGACCGGTTGACAGAGGATGTTTACTCCTCCTAGGCACCTGATCCCACCTCTGGTATACCCAGGGACCCGTGTATTTCCAATTCTCAATTTTTTATCCCTTATAGGAGTTATGAGATTGACCACTGTTTGTTATCTCCACATTTCATTTTGATATTTGGCTCTGTGACTTTGACCTGGAAATATAACCCACTATTAATAAAAATTTGACTTCTCAAATATCTCCTCAACTATTAAAGGTAGAACCTTCATATTTTGTAAGTAGATTTCTTAGGGCACGATATTTCATATGATGCGATCAGATATGACCATGTAACCTCGATGCTATGTAGAATAGAAAAATCATGTTAATGATGTTGGTGTTGAGGAATCTGTATTAGGTGAAGTCATTTTTGATGATGTTGTGATCATTTGGGACTAGGGTAGGAAAACGGTACATGGGGACACAATCTTTCATTGGAAGGAAGATTGATGAAGAATATTGTTTAAAAATAAATCAAGAACAGCAGGTCTAAGGCGACTCACATGAGCGCTGTGTTCCATGGGTCTCTTCTTTCTCATATCTAGTTGAAAATTCATTATGGTCACTCTAGATCATATTGCAAACTTGATCCATTTTGACCTCCTCTGTTTTATTTGAAATTAAATGTTATATGAAGTCACATAACTGTCGATCGAGCGAGGACATTCTTATTATACGGTTTTTGTATGGGTATTGAAGATGTGCATATGACAAGCATTTTGGTTTTCGTCTGGAGAAAAGTATGCAGGCAGGTTGTTGAATTTAGTCAGCTTTGATTAAATATTGTATAGAGAGTACATGATTTGTGCGTGGAAATGAAGATAACAGTGATCCTTCTCATAAAAAATGAACATATCTTACTCCTACTAGAGTTTTCATGGGAATATTTTCTTTTCTTACATAGGGTTTGTATGGGTATTGAAAATGAGCATGGAGAAGAAAGTTGATGTTCGCCAGTTTTTGAGTAAATTCTAGGATGTTGAACTCGGTGAGTTTTGAGGAAATATGGCAAAGCCGATGCATGTTTTATCAATTTAACTCTTCTAGCACATCAATAGGTTATGATTTTGAAAAAGAGAAAAAAATCCCATTGAAGTTGTGCGTATTGCAAGGATTTTGATTTTGAAGAATTTTCTAATTTTCTTTGATATCAAAACAAAAATTAAAAGTTGTTGATGATAGATAATTTTGAGGAAATATTTTACAAACATATCTGTTGGTTTGTCTATCTATCTGATGGCATGGTTTTTAACTTAAGTCCCTTTATTATGATAAATATTAAAAATTAAAAAATTCTAAAATAAGATACAAAAGAAAGTTTATCGGAGGTTGACTACCTTCAGTAAAGATTTACAACTGAGGACTTAAGAAAACAAGCTAAATAAGCTTGTGATGGGCATGTTATATACCGTTTTTCGGAACTCTTCCTCCAAATATTTAGTCACCTTGATTTCTTTACTCCATGTGATATTACTGGCAGAACAATGTAAATATATGGTAAATCAAAGTTTTGACATCTGTTCGAGTTTTATCTGACTTAACTGAATTTTCATACAGAGGTAATCAGGGGCTCCTTCGGTTTACACCCGAGCAAGTGCATAGAACGTAGGGTAAATATCCTAATATCCTTTCTTACTTCTATGTTACATATAATACTCCAGCCAATCACATTTGCCCAACTCTCTATTTTGTATGCCTTATAGGAGTTATGCGATTGATCGCTGTTGCTTATCATCATCTTTCATTCATTGTTGAAAAACTGACATATGAGCAGTATCATTATAAGACTGCCATATTGCTACCACACTGAACCTCGCAGAAACCAAAGTTAGTGCTGGGTAGAGTTAAAATGTCACAAACCTTCATAAAATTTGAAAATATCTCCGTTGGATTGCAAGTCCCGCAAAAACGAAGTTCACCTAGGTAGTAAGAGGCTCAGTGTCCAAAAGTTAGAGTCACAGGCCACGAATGACCGAGCTAATGTGAAGGGAAAAACTTCGCTACGAAGAGGAATTCTCCATTGGTTTTCATTGTGTGTTGTAAAGAAAATTCAGGAGATGGTTTGATATCAAAATGTTATAAAAAAGGTGGACACTGATTCGGGCATATCCATTTTGCTAAACATAATTTAAGTATATGCAAGCATTATAAAATCTACATGTAAAGTCCAAGAGAAATTTAGCAGTAGTATTTGTAGACGGTTTTGTGCTAGTTCCATACATTAAATTGCAGTAAATAAATAAAAAAGAATATTTGGCTGACATAGAGATCATAAAACAAGAGCAGGCAATGCATCTATGTAGTTTCTGGTATCACTTCTGGGGTATCGTGTGACTACTAGGACAGGAAACACTACTTAACTTAATCATCTAATGGTAAAATAACAAGTACTCGATGTACGTAGTCTTTGGTATCACTTTCATGCTCACGATATCGTGAGAATGTCAGGTAAGGAAACATTAATCAATGTAATGTTTAATGGTAGAATAACATTTTGTCATCAAAGTTTTGTTCTTGTGCATTTGTTAAGGCACTTCAAACGAAACTATTCATTTCTTTATTGGAGTTCATTAACAATTCAGAGGTTCTAATCTTTTACCCAACTGTTCTTGGAATCCATGGGGAAAATTTTATGTAACATAGAAAAAGTCAAAAATTTAAAATGCAACCTTTAATAAACGAGCATTTAAAACGAGATCAATTGTTCGTGTTTTTGGAGCACCCAGGGGCTGTGGATAACCAATGAGTAATCGCCTTCCGGAATGATATGAAATACTCGCGTTTTATTTCTTCATTTTAAAACTGAAACAAAGGTTTACATTTTCCACACAGGAAAATACAGTATAAAATCACTTACAGTTAATAATGTGTTCATATGAAAATCTATAGTGTTTATATGTGAAACATCTAAATAACATCTTCACTGCTATTAATACTATACTATAATTAAATGAATATTTAGAAGGAGAAGGTAGTCTTTTATCAAAATTGTTGATAATAAACTACTTTTTTGGAGTACCTGTAAAATGCGAAACGAAATCGAACGTAAATCTGCCGAAACGAAATCAGATCTGCCGAAACAAAAAGAAACCTAACGAAGCAAAACAGATGGTTTGACCAAACTTTGTAACCATGGAGATTTAAGAAATCAATTGATTATTGTTTTTTTGGATGGAGGAATTCTACGGGGGAAATAGACGGAAAACTGCATCATTGCGCGTAGCGCATGATGCAAACGTTTTCCGTCTTTTTTTCGTGGAATTCCTTCATCCAACGAAAAAATAAAAAATTCATTCCTTATCATTTAATATTTTGAAACATTGAGTTTATATGATAACACATTATTTGATTTGAGTTGAATTAACGAGTTATTCTTGGACTACATTCTATGTCATTTCGAGATGGCCGTAGTAATTTGTGAATACTCAACTTTAAAAAAAGCTAAATTTGTTAGACATAATGGCGACTTCCACGAACTGTTGTTTACTGTTGAGCATACGGGTTTCTTATGGACTGAATAATGCGGTTTAAAAAGGATGAGTTAGAGATAAGTCCTATTGGGAGAAAATTGCAGGAATTTTGTTGAGTGGAACTGGAATTAAGTGCAAAGTTCGATGTCGGTACTAACGGAAAGCGTGGGGCACGTGCATAATCAAGATTATAGGATGTCAGGTAGGGTTCTTGTGGGGGTTAGCACGGCTTTCAGGTGGACTAGTGAGTGTTACAAAGTGTTTTTCGAGTTTTATCAGTGAATTCCTAAGGCGTCACAGCTGTTGTAACGTCGTACGGAAGCCTCGTTTCGGTGCCCACTCATAAACACATTTAGTCCGAAATATCTGACGTTTTCCTGGATTTTTTATGATTTTGATATTTACTGTGCCTGGCAGGATTATGGAAGAACATATTATGCCGGAGTTCGAAACCATAGTCGTTTTAAAGGGCTACGATATTGCAGTATCTCTGAGGCAGTGTGCAGTGTATCTGGTATTTAGGTTCATGATATGAAGGACGTTGTCGCAAGGTGCAACCTGGACTATTGTCATCCCCGATTAAATACATTTAACTCTCAGCCCGTAATTGCAGAAGCCACAGGCCTCTGAATTTCTATCAATAAGCCGTTATATGATTGATCAGAGTGATATATATACCCCCTGTGGCAGAAGCAGACGTGTGTTGTTATATTAGGGGGTGTCCTCAAATAGCCATGTTTATTTCATTTTGCATAATTAATCATTATTTATATTTGATATTTGTTAGTTTTTGTTTAATAAATTTATATTGATCGATAGAATTGTTAAGTTTTTCTTTTCAGGATTCCCTAATCTCTTTATATAAATACAAAGCATCCAGAGAAATCCCCAACATTCCAATAGAAAGTAGTTCCGGCCTTTTTTTGTTGGATACAATATTCCAATAATTTTTCAATCAATGAAAAAGCATGGAAAATGTAAAATTAAATGATAAAAAAGGTATTTCAGTTCCTTGGGAAAGTTACCACATATAGATGGAATTATCTTCCCTGTTGATGTAGTCCTTCGGATTGACTGATACAATTTTAAGCGGTCCATCGGTTAGCATCAAACATTGGTTGAAGAAGCTGGTGTCTGAGAAAGTTGAAAGCAGGGATACGTTTAACCTCTTATTTCATCTCTAGCTGGCGAGGTGAGAGTACTTTCCATAAGGATCCGGGTTAGAATAGATCCTCCGTACCCCTTGCTTGTCGTAAGAGGCGACTAAATGCAGCGGTCCTTCGAATGAGACCGCAAAAACTGAGGCCCCGTGTCACAACATGTGTGACACAATAAAGATTCCTCCCTGCTCAAAGGTCGTAAGCGCCGAACATAGGACAAAATTTTATAGCTCTTCACCGGTAATGGTAATGGTGAAGAAGATATCATTTAGATGTTTTACATATAAACACTATAGATTTTCATATGAACACATTATTAACTGTAAGTGATTTTATACTGTATTTTCCTGTGCAGTCTCCATATGAGTGAAAAATTCTCGAGCGGGACGTTCAATAATATTCAATCAATCAATTGATCAATAATGGAAAAATTATATAGTACCATATCATAGGAATACAATTCGGTAAGATACATGTATATTATCAATCAAAGTACCGATAGTACTGACAAATGGTGCGTGGGAAAAGCTTAGTTAAGGTGATCTTAAAACAGTAACTGCCTGAATAAGCAATCAGTAATGGTGATTCATTTTGGAATGACAATTCAGCAATGGTAAAACAAGATAAACGAGTTCATAAAGAGTGTATCGAATCCACAAGAAGAAACATGTCCATAAGGTTTAAAAATACATTGAATTAAGACCATGCCTAGCAAATTAGCAATTGTTTTTCTCATGAGAGAATAAAAGGAAGATGAATCTCATATATCCATGCACTGTTTTCCTCTTGATCTTATAGGAATATATTCCAGAACTTTGAGAACGATCACCTTGTAAAATGGAGAATGATACCGATTGTTAGGCCGTTCTTGGCACACTGATTTTGACTACGGATAACTCCGTTTACCTGATCAGGATATAGGGTTCACAGCGGGTGTGACTGGTCGACAGGGGATGTTTACTCCTCCTAGGCACCTGATCCCACCTCTGGTGTGTCCAAGGGTCCCTGTTTGCCCAACTCTCTATTTTGTATTGCTTATGGGAGTTATGAGATTGATCATTGTTCGTTATCTTCACCTTTCATGGATCAGATAAACTGATGCTATCACAATCATAAACTGTTTTAATTTGTTCTTGTTATAATTAAAATCCACAGAAATGTTATCTGATTCTATAGATTTTCTTTTCATGATTTAAATGAATTCATTGAAAATGCACATCTCATTTCCTATTTGTTATACTGTTTCTAGAAGTCAAGAACATTATTGTTTACATATTATTGAATGATTGATAGATCAAAATCACAGTCGATGAGATATCAACTAGAGCACAGAATCGAAGAAATGGACCATATGAACAGGACTATGAAAGATAAACTCAGTGAATCAAATCTAGAAAAATCCGAGATTGAAAAAAAAAATGAAGGAGAAGATCGATTCACAATTCAAGAAATCCTGGAATTAAAATCCCAACTTTCTAATATGTGTATACCTACAAAGTCGAGTCGGCAAACCGAACAAATTAATGATGGTTACGAGAAACCAGCTAAAAGTAAACCAACAACACTCCTCATCGAGACATGAAATATAGCGGGTATAAATGCTGAAAAACTTTCGACGAATGTTGACACAACGAAAATCATAACTTATACAATTGAACAGACTCAGGAGGTTATCAACAAAACCAGTCAGAAACCAGATGTAATCATCCTGCACCCATTAACCAATGAAGTAAAGAACAGTGAACCAAGCAACACAGTGAGGAAACTACAGGATGTGATCCAAACCATCAAGTCTAAATGGAAAGACATAAAGACTGTCGTGTCGCTCACCACCCCACGTTCGGACAGTCGTCTAGCTCGCTTGAATTCTGAAATTGTTGAAACGCGATTATATGGACAAAAAGGACGTATACATATCGGACAATTTGAATATGTGGCATGGACCCAGGTCAGTGAATAATTTGCTAAAAACTGATAAATTTCACTTGTCAGACAGAGGTGTTTCATTGATAGCTTCCAATATTAAGAATGCAATACATAAGGTATTTGATATCAAAAGTCAACCAAGATCAACCAGTAAATACTGGAACAGCAATAGTTACTACAAACCACCAGGTGACTACTACAAACCAAAAGGTCAACATCAAAGAGGTCAACTTAGATGGGCCAATCGTTAAACTACGATTCTTTTCTCCAGTGTTATTTTTGGAATATTGTATTGAAATTTCAACACTTGTCATTTGAGAATACTTGAAGGTTGTTTTTTTCTTTCTTTTTTCTCTCTTTTATTGTATACATATATACAGTATTGAACAAATATTATTACCATAGACTTGCATAATTTGTAGATTTGCATGAATTATGAAACGTCACAGTACTTCCACTGTCATACAAAAAACAGTATTATATTATGCTATTGGAATATAGGAGGTGTTAACACTCACAATATACATAAGTTAGAGGATGAAAACTGTACATGAAATCAAAAACTTTGACATTGTTATCTTTGCAAAGACACATGTTGGATATGATGCTGATATCAATACTGATGACTTCAATTATTTTTCACTCTGTCGACAAGTCTCAGCGAATGGAAGATATTATGGTGGGCTAGGTATATTTCGAAGAAAATCTTCGAAAGAACATATCAACATTTTACCTGGTGTATACAAAGATTTTCAATGGATTAAGATAGGAAAGGATTTTTTTAATCTTAAAGATGATATTTATTTGTTTGCAGCGTACATCCCTCCAGCCAACTCTTGTTATTCAAGAACACTTGGTAATGATTTAATAGAACGTATTGAAAAGGATGACATTACTGATAAACAAAAAGGAGATATCTTATTACTGGGGAATCTGAATGCAAGGACCTCAAATTTAGTTGATTTTATAAATCAGGATAGCACAAGGAATCTTCCATTGTTTGATTCCTACAAGCCTGATGTTCAGATTAAAAGTTGCAGTAACCTTGATAAAAGTTTTGATGATTGAGGACAAGAACTTGTTGATTTATTTATAAGTACATGTAATCAAATGCGAATTGTAAATGGTAGAACAATGGGTGACTTATTTGGTCAGTTTACATGTTTTGATGTTCATGGTCAAAGTACCGTAGATTATTTGATTGCAAGTGAAGATATATTAGATCAGATATTATATTTCAAAGCATCTGATTTTCAGCCACTTTTTCTGACTGCCATTGCAAAATATCATTTGAAATCTTAGCTAGATTCAATGAAAACTTTTCAACAAGTGAAAAATGGCATAAAGCTCCATTTAAATACAAATGGACAGAAAACTCTGCTGTTAAATTCCAACAGGCACTTGATTTACCAGCTATCTAAAAACAAATTAATGACTTTTTGAAAATAAGTTTTTGTTCAGATGTAAAAGAATATCAAAGCTCGGGATCTAACCAATATTTTTGTCACTGTGGCAAATATGTCATTGTATAAACCTAATCAATGCAACAAAAAGAAATTTTGCAAAAAAAGAAATAAGTGGTTGATAAAGATTTACACAGAATGAGAACAAACTTGATCTCGCTTGGAAAACTTTATGCTACATTCCCTTACAGATTGTACAACAAATCCAGGAAAACTAAATATAAGCTATTTATGAACTTGATGCTAAATGAACTTGATATGATGAAATCTAACAACCCTAAACATTACGTGAAACTGGTAAATGATATCAAGGGATCAACAAAAACTGGGAACTCTTCATGTTCATAAATTGATTCTGAGACTTGGGTCAACCATTTTAGAAATTTGCACTCTAATACTGATAACACATTTCAGAATAGACTTAATGAGCTAGAACATATTCTACAGGGAAAAGAAAAGAAAGCCATATTAAATAAACTTGATTTTAAAATTAAAGATAAAGAAATAATAAATGCACTTGCAAAGCTCAAGTTAGGTAAAGCAGTTGGGCCTGATCTAATTTCAAATGAAATGCTAAAATGTAGTCAAAAGTACTTAATCCCATGTTTGAGAAAACTATTCAATACCTGTTTTAAAAATGGGGTTTACCACAAAATATGGGCCGATGGCTATATCTCTCCAATTTATAAAGCCGAGGACCTTAACGACCAGCAAACTATAGAGGCATAACTATAACAAGCTGCATCGGTAAATTCTTCAATTCTATACTTAATAACAGATTAGATTTGTACTTTCGGAAGAATAATCTAATTCCCAAATAGGATTTACAAAACATGCAAAAACTGCTGATCATGTCTTTATCTTAAAAACCTTGATAGATAAATATTGCAATACCAAAGAAAATAAGCTTTATACATGTTTCATTGACTTCCGTAAGGCTTTTGATAGTATAATACACATTGGTTTGAAACTTAAACTGTTGAATAATAATATTAGCAGTTATTTTTACAACATTATCAAGGATATGTACAGGAATTCTAAAGCATGTGTTAGAATCGGAGATATTCTTACTGATCCATTTTTGATTAACCTTGGTGTAAGATATGGGGATAATTTAAGTCCTTATCTGTCCAAAATCTTCATCAATGATTTTCCATTATATCTCGAAAAATGTATAGATACTGTATCACGTCAAAAAGAAAATTTCAATTGTTTGATGTATGCAGACGATATAGTAATAATGTCAACATCAGCAGAGGGTTTACAACAGAGAATAGATATTTTAGAAACATACTGTAATGATTGGTGTTTGAATGTCAATGTTAAGAAAACAAAAGTTATTGTCTTTAACAAGGCTGGGAGAATACTGCAGTGTAAATTTAAATTCCAGAACAAACATATTGAATGTACGCCTTATTATAAGTACTTGAGTATCTTTTCTTCTGCATCTGGCAGTTTTGGTACCGTTAAATCTGAACTATATAACACAGCCCTCAAAGGTTTTTATAAATTGAAAAAAAGATTTTTTATGCTTAGCACCAGGAATTAAAAGAAGTATTCATCTCTTTGACCACACAATAAAACCAATTTTATTATTTAATTCTGAAATATGGGGTGGATACATAGGTTCATGGAATAAATTAAAATCATCACCATTTGATCCAGACAAACTTTTTAAATCACTTCACTGTTAGAAGCTTCATCAAAATATTCTAAATGTATTCTTGGTGTACATAAGAAAAGTACAAATTTTGCTGTACTATCAGAATTGGGGAGATTCCCTCTACATCATGATATTTTGAAATCAATCATTTGTTATTGGTACAGGCTTGAAAACCAAATTGAATTTAAACTACTTAAGGATGCTTATATATGTAGTAATTCTTCACATTTCAACAACAAACTGTCATGGTACTCACTATTAGAAAAAGCTTTAGAATATGTTAAAATTGGATATCCGTTAAGAGATTTTAGTCGGTATAGATTTAAGAAAATTGTAAAGAAATTACTATGTGATAAATACACTGAAACCTGGTACAATAATCGAAATAAATTAATTGATGGAAAACTGGGCACTTATTTTAAACTTAAGGAGCACTTTGGTTTTGAGAACTATTTTAATAAAATTTAAAATTTTGATATTGGAAGATCTATTTGTAAGTTACGGATATCAGCTCATAAATTAATGATTGAAGTTGGTAGGTATTCTGGTATTACTAGGAATGAACGAATATGTAACAAATGCAACTCCGGTTTATTAGGGCATGAGATTCATTTTTTATTAAATGTGAAAAGTTTGTTCATGAAAGAAAATATTTTTATGGTACTATAGAAAAAACAGTTAATTTTGTTTTTGCTAAACTCAATGATGAACTAAAATTCATTTACATACTATGTTCTGAAGAGCCATCTATTCTAAATATAACTGGAAAATTTATTTTAAATAATATATGACACTGATTTGTATATAGCTATGTGTTATTTAATCACTTCTTTCTTTACTTGTACATGTATATGTACATTATTTGTATCATGTATTTTCATGCTGCCCCCTGATGGCCCTTAATTGGAAAATAAAATATGTTCTATGTTCTATGTTGGATAAACATAGTAAAGGAAAGTAGAAAGGAGATTTCAGCAACATTTAAATAAAAAGAACTACAGTGAAGAATTCGACACTCGTATGGAACTAATTTTTTTTTTATTACGGAGACATGTACATGTTCACAAATGGCTACTAACTCCTAATCTACTCTAGATCCCGAATGTACAAAGAGCGATAACTCTTTTAACTTTACTGGATAATAGAAACAGTCACGTACTTTACTTTAACTTAACTTAATCTTTTGTTAAAGAAAATGAGTGTTTGAAATATATGATATGGGATATATATGTGAAACGCTAAGCATTCATTGATATTATGAAGGTATATTGATTTCATTCATTGACAATTTTGTTTTACGGGGAAAGCATTCCATTTAGCATGTCGATCCGATTTTCCTCTGTCACACACTGAAATAAAACTGCAAAAGTAACACACTACTCCGCATACTTTTAGAGACTTTTTATACACCGTGTGAAAGGTCATAAACTAATGTACACGGCAATTACTGATAGAATCGTCTGTTAAGAAAACTTATAAATAAAACTGCATAACATCAGTTAAAAAATGTAAAACATGGGCTAGATGGTTTCGTGTTTAAATGTTTAATAATTATTTCTTACTGAAAGTGGTCAGATTCTATCAGTAATTCTGATAGACTATGGGTGTTTTACTGTCAATATCGCCAGGTAGACCAATATTTAAATCTTAGTAGTAGTGTGCTACTTTTCCATTTTCTATCAAGGTACATCCGTGATCTATTTATAACAGTCATGCAATGACGTCATACGAAAACGCATGATTGTCATGTTTGTCATGTTGTTATGATACAAAATGTTCTCATGTAACAACCAAAATAGTTTTTAAAAGTTAGCAGCGCCCTCTCGCTAGTAATCATATTACACATTTGATATTTAATGATAGTTAGAAAAAAACAGCATAGAGAACTTTTGCAAACGAGAAATGTTTAAAGAAACCTATACTTGATGTTGAGAAGGTGTTCCAAATATTCTAAATCATTTTCAGGTAGGTTCAGATACTTGTCAGGGAACAACTGTATCAGTTTTTGTGTCTGGTTTCTGAGTGGCCAATATTTTCCTATAAAGGGGGATTTTTGATTTTGACCTCATTATCAGAAGGGGATCACGGAGTGCCTCTATGTTATGGTTATTTATATAATACTACTCTACCAAATTTCTTATGTTTTGGATCATTCATTTTGACCTCAAATCAGTAGGGGTCATTTACTATGTGCGGGCTATAAGTGTACCAAGTGTGAATGGCTATCAATCGAAGGGTTCTCGAGATTATGTGTATTTAGCAGATAAAAGTATACTGAATGAGAGACCAGTGCAAAAAAATATACCCATTTCCTAAGAAGTAGGACAATAATTAATCAGACTTGCACTGTCATAAGTATGTGCACTGTAGATTGGTACATATGTGCTCATGTATTTATTTGCCACAGAGGTTTCCAATGCTTGTAGTGATGGTAATGGCACTCCATGATGTTGGTATGAAAACTTTAAAGAAATAGACATTAGCTAAATGACTTTCACTAATGTATATGCAAGGTGAAGCGTATATGTGCTTAATTTGTTTATCATCATTAGAAATATACATTTGACTGCGGATGGCTCCGTTTACCTGATCAGGATATGGGGCTCACGGCGGGTGTGACCGGTCGACAGGGGATGTTTACTCCTCCTAGGCACCTGATCCCACCTCTGGTGTGTCCAGGGGTCCGTGTTTGCCCAACTATCTATTTTGTATTGCTTGTAGGAGTTATGAGATTGATCGCTGTTCGTTGTCTTCACCTTACATTCAAGAACCCAAATATTATACATTACTATAAATCATTAGAAGAAATAACCGGAAACGCTTTATGTTACACAAATCTCATATGCCTACACCGGAGAACGACATCTTGAGAGAAAAAGAAGCACAACGTAGGTATGTTAAGGTAAGTCATACACATTTATGCATGTAAACAGCACACTTTTAGAATCTGGACACGCATACTATGTTACATACATAAATACAATGTCACGTATTATACTTCCAGAATAGTTTTCCACTGTTCTCAGGGGGAATAAATTCATCAACAGCTAGATTCTTTACTGAAATATATTTTCAACATTATAATTGATTTTTGAAAGGTGTATCAATCCAAGTAAATATGCTGATTTGCAGCATTTGAAACAGCGAAAAATATATTGTTGGCACATATATAAAAATAACATTTTTGGCGTTATACCCTGTACGTTTTGATGCAGTATTATAAATATGTAGACTAAGGTCATTCCAAATATTCAATACAGTTTTGCACACGAAGAACACATGTAGAATGGTTTCACATTCTGTATTACAGTGAGTGCAGATATCATTATCTATAATTTCTATATTTTTCAGATATGATTTAACAGGCATTATTCTATGTAAAATTCTATACTGTAACCACTGGATAGAAAAGTTGGTAGATACTCTAAAACACACTTTGAATATATCCTTTAACCCCACCTCTACATGTCCTTTCAATCACATTTCATCATTCCATTTTGAAAAAGCAGTCGGCTCAACACAATATGTATCAATATTTTATGAAAGGTGAAGATAACGAACAGTGATCAATCTCATATCTACTATAAGCAATACAAAATAGAAAGTTGGCCTACACGGACCCTCTGGATATGTCAGAGGTGGGATCAGGTGCCTAGGAGGCTTAAATATCCCCTGTCAACCGGTTACGCTCGCCATGAGGCCTATAACTTGATCAGGTAAACGGAATAATCTGTAGTCAAAATCAGTATGCCAAGAACGGCCTAAGAATTGATCCCACCTCTGGTGTGTTCAGGGGTCCGTGTTTGCCCAACTATCTATTTTGTATTGCTTATAGGAGTTATGAAATTGATCACTGTTCGTTATCTTCACCTTGCATGAAACACGTCAGACAGCATTTGAACCAATGATAGGTTGTATTGGCAAAATAGATCGTTATAACGACAATGGAATTTGCGAAAGGCTGACTTTGAAGGAGACTGTAGGAACCCCTTCACTATCAACTTGTTTGTCAGTAGCCATTCTCGTTTTAAAAACTGACCATAAGAGGAACAAATTCTTGCGTATCGAATTAGCCGAGAAATATAAACACCAGATTCAGGTGATAATGGAATATTGCTACATAAATGTGGGAAGTTGACGATGGAGAAGCTAGGAATTGTTAGCATTTATCTGTCAACAACAGTATTTTGTATAATAATGGCAAATACGGGCGTTGCTACCTTATGAATCCGTCCCTCGAATATTGTGTCTCTTTTAGAAACTTTGAAATTGCACTAATAATGCTATTATATTCCAAAAACAAATATGAGGGATCTTATATTTTTCAGCAAATTTTTCTTGAGTATAAAAAAGGCCATTGTTGTCCAAAAAATCATTTATAATTTTCACTCCTTTATCATATCATTCTTTAATAAAAATATGCGTACTATTGACAAACAATTTGTAGTAACAAATATACAGGACTCCAAAACATTTTCCCAAAAATTGTTTGTAGTACATTTCAAAAGTTTCAACAAATAATCATTACCTGTATTGAGCAGTTTATCTACAACATCATGTCCGTAGCTATTTTCAAAAATACTTAACCATTGGATCCATGAACATTTTAGTGGAAGTATGAAATTCTCCAGATTTACCATATTGAGACCACTAGATGTTTGATGCTGTGTGACGACTGTACATTTGATTTTATTACAATTTAACCCCATATGAATATAAACAATTGTTATATTAAACTAGAAACTATTTGTTGACTGGCGTTTGGTAATGAGATAAATAGATGATTAAGTTTTGGGATGATTATAGTTTTTGTAACAGTGACTCATCCAATGGGCGTAAGAACACGCCGTTTCCATTGTTGAATAATTGCAGAGATTTTTGATAATTGTTCTTCAAACTTCATGTCTACATTCTCATCTAAGTCCACAGGGAAAGTTCTTCCTAATAGAGAAAAATATGTTGCCCTCAATCTAGTTTCCATCTGGAGTGATGAAAGGAGTGGGGTCTGTCAGCTAACATCCCACACTGTACTCGTCAGTGCTGGTACCGGACATCCATGACTGTACCTGCACACTAATGTCAAAGTCGGAGTGTCAGAGCAAGATTTTCCGGATTGTTCAACGTAGTAAATATGTATGGCAAACTGTATGGATATATACCCCCGTGTATAATTTTTGGATTTGATTTGATTTCTATGCATAAATCGCCTGTATGGAATGCCATTATCGCCAAAAGTAACATTGACCAAGGTAGTAAAGCTGCCGTGTATAAATTTACTGCATTGTATAGAGCGGGATTGGAACATCCACCCTTTCCCCGCGAAAATTGTGGTTCTGGATATATTCCTTGGTTGTTCACCATGTTCTATGAATATAATATTCTTTTCAATGCAATTCTGATACTTGGGACTCTAACGTGGATATGGAAATTTCATAAAGGAGGGGGGGGGGAGATAAATGGTTAATATCGAAAAGCTTTTTTTTTTTTTACAGCTATAAATTTCTGTTTGTAACTATTTGAAATTCAAAAAAGTACTGTTCAAACAATGAATGTGAACAAATGTATTCCTCTACATGTGTGGGTATGAATGGGTGGTGAAAGCAAAAAAGAAATTAATAATTCTACTTGATTGTTTATTTAATTATCTCATGTTTTCAAAAGAAAGATTGAACTGAAAACAGTTTTACAAGTTCACGTCCCATGCATATGAACTACTCGCAGACTTTGGTAGTATAAGGAGATCATCTACGGAGCTGGTTTAATCAATAATGTATTTTAACAATGTTTGCCTACAAGAGCGAGTCATCAAAACTGATTAAACGAATCATGCACGCAGTATCAACACTAAACAAACAGACTATCACCTGCACTCTACTATTCAATTTGTCTGGACTAAATTTAAATTACAGAGGTGAGGAACGGGATCCAGTAATCATTAAATATCATGATAGCACAACTTCTAATGAGTTTTTGCGCAGATTTGGAAAAGGCATGATTAGTGAAAGTACCGTATGTCCACTTGTGGCTGTGTCATTATGACAAGGCGGTTCCCCCAGGAAATCTGGAAGAAAGTGACTTCTTTCCAAATATCAACAGACCAGCATAAAAAACGATACTAAGGAGGAGACAAGAAAACATGATATTAGAAAATATTAACAAAAGCAACTCAAACGTGGCAATTTCTTTACCCGCCCACAGTAACTTATATATCTATATATCTTTTTCAGCAATGGACAGTGGTAATAAAATTAAGAAAAAGCTATCAATGAATGTTTATGAATTGATTAAACTGTAATTTGACAGAATATATTACAGACAATTTAACCCTACAAGCTGCTGCATGCAGCCAGTGTTGATAATTGAACCCAAGAGACCAGTTAGAGTATTTCTCATTGCCCTTTATCTAATTAGCATGCTTCTTCATCGTATTTACTTTCATTTGTTTATTTTTTATTATTAAGTCCTATATATTTCACAAGCCATAAAACCAAGACATGTTAAATGTGTTGGAATCACAAGGCAAATGAAATGACTGCTAATCTCAGCACCTTAAATGAACAATATTGAAAAGAGACATTCGTGAATACATAAAGATAATTAGTTTTTTAAATCCTATTTAATGAAATGTTTCTTCAATTATCAAATTTAAGGAGTTGCTAGTTGCTTTCAGATAATTCTATTCATTAATCACTGTCTTATTTAACAGAATACATTATAGACAAGTTAACCTTTCAGGTTGCTGCATCAAATGTTGACTTCGAGTCCCTAGAGACCCATCATAATTTCCTTTCAGTATCTTTGAAGTTTGTTTACCAAATTGCTATATTTTTATATTGTATTTATAAATTATTCTGAATTGTTTTTAATTCACTCTTTAAAGGGAGATTTAATATGGTAAGTTAATCCATTCAAAATGGATTAAAATCATACAAACATTGACTGTATTTCATCATCATATTTTGAAATATCACTTTGCAAAGTGATAATAATGAGTACATGCAGGAGAAAATTTAATTTTTGTTATTTTAGCCTTAAATTAATTTCTGAGACTAATCAAACCAGTGATATAAAATCTTGACTAAGAAAGAAACCTTTACACGCAATAATCAAAAAAGAGAATAATTGATTTCAAGATGATATTTTGACCTGTGAACTTTGACCTTAAACTTGTTAGGGTCTAATAGGTATTGTAAAATTAAGTATATGTACCATGATTCAGCAAAATGTAAATTTCACTCACAAATTTGTATCTTTTAGAGTGTCCTTGAACTTTGAAATTTGACCGTGAAAATCAATAAGAATCATTAACAATCATCAGTTCAAAACGGACAGCAATGAGTCTATTCATAACCAAGTTATCGTTATTAATTTTACTTAAATTTGTCGTTTACCTTTGACCTACATGTATGACCAACTGTAAACTAATATGATAATACCCAGCGACTTTGTTGGCGGATTAAAAAAAATAGAAATAATTTATTATCTTGGATCAAAAGAATTTTGATATATTAAAGAATTAGGTGTAATAATGTATCAAAACACAGTTGAAAACATTTTGGGATAGAATAGTGCATTTTATTGTGTTAACAAAGACCTATTGGGAATGATTAGTGCAATCATACTACATGTATCTACAATTCAATGATTAAATGACACTCAAAAGAATTGATAAATAAATGATGAAAAGAAATATGACCCCCCCCCCAAAAAAAGGGGGGGGGGGGTATAAGAATGACGTTCATAACTGTAGCTGTCCTTTGCACCAGACACTCTATACATTTATTACTTTGCCCACCTTTCCTGCATACATGTATGCTACTAAACATCCAAGATTATTTGAAACAATGATGATGTAACTATGTACCTGTCAAGAATTTTAGAAGGCGTTTTGGAAGGATATTCGGGGGGGGGGGGGGGGGGGGGTTAAGTAGGTGGTTGAAGTATGACAAGAAAAAAATAACGGATAAGTAATCAAAGGTTGTGATATGAAGAAGAATGAAATATAAAGGGTTGGCCAAGTAAAAAAAAGTGAGTATTTGGATGATTGTTATATCTGACGAACAAGATTTTTCAATAAAATTTTCTCAAAAAAGCTACTAACCCTCGCGGTTCCTACCAGTGACAATGCCTTTGTACCTTCCTGACTTATTTTTTCTTCGCTCTGATCAAAGGTGGCTATCAAATTAGCAGTAGTGTGTACTCAGGTTGTAATTCGTCTGTCGATGTTTTAATCATGGTTCATTTCATTTACAACATATTATCAATTTTATAATGAAAACGACTACAATGGATAATACTCCTCTAAATAGAGTTATATATACACGGAACTTTAAAAAAAAAAATTCCTGAGAAATTTTTTCATCAGAGTACTAATTTTCGCAAATTTTTTAGACATGTTAAATCCTATTGTACTTCATTTAGATTTTCAATTTCCTTTAAAAAGACATGGTAACGGTATGATCAAAGAAAAAATTTATCTTGCTGATCGGCGAGATGTTTCATCTAAAATCATGAGAAATAATAAAAAAAAAAAATATCCAGCTCACGACCTAATGTCCGTTTATGAATTTGCCATTATTTGGTTGATTTATATTGTTTAAGTGTATTGCAGAATGATGTAAGATTTACATCTTCATTCATACGCACATTTAAAAAATCCGAAATATATTAGCCTATTGTTCGTTTAAGTTTAGGCCTATTTGTTTCAATTCATTTACTGGTGTCGTGGTGTTTGTGTCAGTTTACACTATATTATGGTTAAACCTAAAAGCTATCAGCCTCTCGCAGTGAAATAAAAATGCATCGATTCAAAGAACGTTTTGTAAACATGTTCGAAGATTGACATTGTCTTTGATGTCGCAAAGTGTGCCTGCGATTCTTAGCCGAGCTGCATCACCAAACCTAGTCTTCGCTGGTTGGCAATCTCTCGAGGTAAGTATAGTTTTCATTCTTACTCTTTAATAATTTATCTTTATAATATGTAGAAGACAAGCACAGGATGCATCTAAGATGAATTATGAATCGCAATTTGAAATTTTAATTTGAGAAGCTGATTAAATATCTGAAAGCATTTAGATCTCCTTTATGTTTTGGGTTGTAGGTAACCAATGTAATGACTTCGCTTTTTCTTCTAAATTTAAGCTTACATTTACATCATGAAATATCTAAGCTCTGGCTTACATAATTAATTTAGATAAAATTGAGTTTTTGTTTTGTTTGATCAACCCAAAAGATTACTTTTCCATTCAAATTAATTAAACTTGATTTAAAATGCTAAATATTATATATATCATTTGAATTTACCACTCTTTTCGAACAGTTTAGTAAAGAAAAGAAAAGTAACGATAATCGATTGTAACAAAGGTAAAGGTAAGATAATGGTACAAATAATAGAGTGGCTGAGATTTCAAACGTGTACGGGTACGTGTATACTGGTATAAGGGGAATCACCGAAATAACTCGCGTATTACGTCATCACTTTTGGTGATGACAAGGTTTCTACACGTCCTCATAACTTGAGGAGAGGCATTCACACGTAAGTACAAATTTGTAACTTGTAGCTTTTACGATAAAAACTAGCCGATTGATGAATGGGAATTTGACTTTTAAACATTATATAGAATTTCTAGCTTCATTTACACGTATTTTGAACATGTAACATGGTTATCCATATAATGATTAACTGCGCGAAGTCCTCGTACACGTTTATTCTACACGTCATGAAAATCTCAACAGAAAAAAACCGAGTGCCTGTACGTGTAAATATTATACAAGTACCCGTACAAGTACACGTTTGAAATCTAAACCTCTCCAGATATACTTACATACTTTTGACTTTGATTCTTTCACTATTTATTTTAATACATGTATATATTTATTAAATTTACTACAAGTAAAATTATTTTTACTAGTGGTATAAATAATTAATTGTGGGTAGCTTTGACCAGTGTTTTATTTTAACTGGTGGTAAAATTATTTTTACTTGTAGTAAAATTAATTTTACTGGTAGTGTAAATAAATAATTGTGGGTAGGATGGCGATCCATAGCCGCCATTTATTATCTGGCGGCCGCCATATAAATTAACTGACGGCCGCTACTTAATTTAACTGGCGGCGGCCACTTATCATTAATTTATGTGGTGGCCGCCAGTTAAATCAAGCAGCGGCCGTCAGTTCATTTATTCAACTCCTCTCTCTCTCTCTCTCTCTCTCTCTCTCTCTCTCTCTCTCTCAGTTAGATTAAGCTATAAAAAAGACATACACCAGTTAGATGAATATAAATTCTGTACCTTGGCACCTATCGGCTTCTGTATTTATTAGGTCACCTGAGTTTACTCTTACAATTGGTTGTCGTCCGTCGTTGTCCGTAAAAATTGAACATTTTTAACTTCTTCTTATTAACTACTATTCCAATTCTTTTCAAATTTGGTATGAAGCATTATTCGGACAAAGGGGACATAAATTGTAAATTTCAGGACTCAAGCACTCCTGAGGCCCTAGGGGCGGGACAGAAACTGCCCAAAATTGACCAATTTTCAAAACTCTTCTTCTCAAGACCCACACACGTGAAAGACAAACTAAATGCATAGTGATGTAGGCTTCTACCAAAATTGTAAATGTCATGATCCCCGGGGTAGGGGTTCTGACCCCAGGGCGGGGCCAAACTTGGTATATAGTGTTTATGTGTAAAACACTTAAATAACATCTTCTTTTGTGCTATTGATACTAAATTGAAAGTAAATACAAATGTAGATATTTAGAAAGAACAGGTAGTCCTTTACCAAAATTGTAAATTTGATGATACCAGGGGTAGGTCTTTTGGTATCAGGGTGGGGCCAAAATGGTCAGTTATTAAATGTGTGAACAATATACATTTTTACCTTCTTGATAACTATCATTCCAACTCTTTTCAAATTTGGTATGAAACATATTTAGAACAAGGGGGACATAAGTTATAAATTTCAGGATTCCTGCACCTAGGTGAATTATTTATATTTACATCTTCATGGGAATTTTTAAATTCCTGCAGGAATTTAAGAATTCTACGGGATTTATTTTTCTCCGATTGGAATTTTAGAATCATTCCTACGGGGAATTCAATTTTCCTGTCTGAAAATAGAAATTCTATTATCCTGCAGGAATTCATATTTCTCCCGTAAGAATTCCAAAATTACCATAGGGATTTAAAAATTCGTCTAGGAATTTTATTTTTGATAGTAAACATATCAACGAACAGGTGACATTTATCTCTCTAAAATAAGGATAATATCTTTACAAAGAATGGTTTTAACAAAGGCATGTGTAGTTTCCCCGAGTTTAGTATTAGGCGGGTGCAGATTTGCCACTTGGGCTCTGGCATATTTTCCAAGACAATATCTATAGTGCTTGATTTAGCAGGACACTTCCATCAAAAGCGATAAGAGAATGCAATCGAAATATGTAACAAGTTTACAATTACTATACCTTATGCCACTTATTTTTTTTAACCATTTGTTTCAGATTATAAATCTAATATAACTATATCTCTATATCTAATATTAATTGTCTCGCACTTGTTTACATTTGTATCAACGATTCATCTTATCTGAGTGTATTGAACAAATATTGTTTGAAAGTTAAGAACATTGTATTCATAGTGGCTACATGAAGGCTAACTAGTTTTCATCTTATTTACAGCTCAGAAAACAGAGAAGTTAGTCCACAGGCAAAAAAGCCCGACATTGTTGTTGATTGATAACATTGCCCTCATTGCTTGCGAGTTTTAGAGTTTATCTCATTAAATTTAAAATTGTATGATTCCTGCTTGACTTTGATATCTATTCAGCTATTCTGAATGAGGTTCTTTCATTATGGTAATGCTACTGTGACTATCTCTCTGATAAAGTTGTTACATTATACACTTACATGTACTATCCATACAGTCATCCGGAATCAGGTAGGCAGTATATTATTAGCAATTTTTCTGTAATACTATCTCAAACTGCCACCATTACATTGTAATCATCTGATTAACTGTTATAATACCTAAATCATATTATATCATATATGGATATGTACCTAGTTTTGTACAGTCATGGATATACAATGTAGAATATGTTGTGAATAAAGGACAGGTACAGTCGTGGATGTTGTTAATCAGGCACAGGTACAGTTATGGATGTTGTTAATCAGGCACAGGTACAGTTATGGATGTTGTTAATCAGGCACAGGTACAGTTATGGATGTTGTTAATCAGGCACAGGTACAGTTATGGATGTTGTTAATCAGGCACAGGTACAGTCATGGATGTAAAATAACTTGTCTATACCGGACAGGTACAGTCGTGGATGTTGTTAATCAGGCACAGGTACAGTCGTGGATGTTGTTCGTCAGGCACAGGTACAGTCATGGATATAGAATATCTTGTGTATACAGGACAGGTGCAGTCATGAATGTTGTGAATCAGGCACAGGTACAGTCATGGATGTTGTTAATCAGGCACAGGTACAGTCATGGATTATATTTAATATTTTATTATCAATCTACATGTATATGACCAGGCGGTGTCCCCAAATAGTAATTATATATTTGGAATTCACAATGAATATTTATGGCCAGGCGGTGACAATCCAATAATTAGAACATCTTGCACGAATTTCTAATTGGTTTTACAGTCTTTGTGTGACATTTTTCTTTGTCTGATTCAAGCATTACCGCTTCATATTGTATAAGCTGGCTAACGCAGGGTAGAGTAGGGTGGGAAATTAATTAGTATATAAAACCCGGTAGCCAAAACTGACGGGAGTTTTAAACACTTCCCTCAACGTAGGTATTTGAAGTTTGATTTTTTTCCGACATTGATAATTTGAATTTTCCCCTAAATGAGTTGAACATTGATTCCTCATGGCATTGAATGAATCTGTTGGTTAGATAAGCAATGTCCAGTTTTATGTCGGGGTAATTATGCATTAAAGGCAATCCAGACAGTCTAACTTCACCTAAGTACGTCTTTGTACGTTGACATATATTATAATGGATGGGATCTCAATTCATTACTTAATCAATAAAAAAAAAAGCCAGAACACCAGTGTTTGCATTCAAGAATATATATATTTGATGACTGACGTAACATCTTGCATCAGATTGATCCTATAACGGCTTCAAACCTAAAATGTAAACGTGGGTAGTAAGTGTTCCTTCGCCCCAAATGCTCCGCATTTGAAAGTGAGAATCATGGGTCTCTCGGATGTGACATTAAAAACCGAGGTACCGTGTCGCGGCAGGTGTTGTCACGAGAAAGGACCCACATGGCTACATGTCGGGTATTCGGATACCAATATTCAAAACGCCATTTTGGGATAAGTGGATAACATTCATCCTCATTGAGCGAAGTCGATGTTCACAATAGAAAAGCATTTAACTATCACCGTCCTTTGTTCTAAGGAAATCAGGGGATGATCCAGGAATGGGAGGTCTTGAGGCAGGGATCTAAGGGCCGCCTTAAAGCTCCCAGTGGGTCCAGGTTGGGGGGTGGGTGGGGACAAAGCCCCCGGAAGCTCCTGGATTTTATAAATTTTACTGGGCTTGAAATATGTCTTCTGAGTAGTCATGTTTACTACTATCTGTCATGTTTAATGAGGTGTAATAAAAATATATAAGTTCTCCCAATAAAAGTAACAATATATCAAAATATCATTTTATTTCTCTGGGAGTGGAGAAAAGCTTGCTTCTTTTATCGTTTATCATTTTTTTCTAAACAAGAGACCATAAGTTACCTTAAATTTTAATTTTTTTTAGGAGGTTAGTGGTGCCAGGTGCGCCCTCTCGCCCTTAAATCCACCACTGCAAAGTTTGAGTTTTGTAAGCGGGTATTCAGTACGGACGACCGTCGTATTATCAGACGTTTCTGAGAAATCAACAAGTTTGATCTTACTATATCTACTGAAGGATAGCGGGATTCGATATAATTTTTCTTTCTTTAAATACCTCAACCAATCTATACTAGACAATGCATTGAATTTTAGTCTTTAACTTGAGGGGTTTATAGCTCATAATACGAGTATATATTTATAAGAAAAGGTGAAGGGAATTGGAACTCGGAATTTCGACAATAACAACAAAGCGATATGCAACTTCAGACAAGGATAATGATATTCAAGGATAACATATAATCATATATAGGGGTCACGGCGGGTGTGACCTGTCAACAGGGAATACGTACTCCTCGTAGGCACCCGATCCCACCTCCTGGTGTATCCAGGGGTCCGTGTTTGCCCAACTCTCTATTTTGTATTGTTTACCGGAGTTATGAGATTGATCACTGTTCGTTATCTTTACCTTTCACTTTTGAACTTGTATGTTATTATTGATACCCTGTCTATTGTAAAGTATATAGTTGAATCAATAAATAAATTGATTGATTAAAAAGAAAACCCGTAAAATATATATAAAGCGTAAAGAATCACTCAAAAAGCTCAAAATCTATCGTTCATTGTGAGAGAGGGGATACATATTTTGTTTAATATAATTCACTGGACTGTACCTTCGGTTTACGGGTTCATGTCATCTTTCGAATTTCATTCACTTGGCCTACTAGTATATATTGACTGTGCTACTGTCAGGGCGTTAATAGTCATAGTGCATTCCCCGGTTACCTGGCGTGTAATACCGCCCTAAGCGCTGAGCACAGGTCTAAATGTGTCGTACTTATTGAAGAGGAGTGAAAAATTATCAACGAAACGCAAAACACACAAACAACCGTTCAGATCTTGTCTGGGATCTACTTCATCTCTATTGATTAAAGTGAATGTTCACAAGTAATTAAAACTTCATAGCCCCAGTCATGTCTAATGTTCACAAGTAATTAAAATTTCATAGCCCCAGTCATGTCTAATAGATATCGTTTTACGTTATTCTTTCCTACATTACGGGAGCGGAGCACAAAATTGGTTTGTATTCGCTAAACATCCACAATATTCGTGAAACACGCTTGTATGAGTCGGCTGACATCTGTACACCTCCGCAATTATTGCCAGAGACACGTTTTTCCATTGCCAGGATTTTTTAGTTAGACATAATTTTGGTTGCGGATGACGTTCGCCTTCCATATGCAATACATATATATTCAATCTATGCGCTGTATATCCGCTGTTGACGGGGTATTGCGGCTTGGCTGCGGACTGGAACTGTGTGTAAAACAGATATATAGTGTGCATATCACGTGCCATGTTTAACGAGTTTACAAACCAGCTCACCCCCAAGATTGACCAAGAAAAACAACAACTTCAGACCTATTTTGGAGTCTGTTCTCAAGGTGGCAGTAATCTAGTATGATAGAAGTCTGGGTACTACATACTAGTAACTGTGCTGGTTTACGATGTCTTTTAATGCAGTAGAGTCGGGGCCGTTGAAGGCAAATAGAAATAATGAATACTAAATGTGTTGAACTTGTGCATAAGCGATTTATTTACGAAATACAGATCATACAATTACATATGTCATACAATATATAGGTTACCATTTAAACATTCATGAGTGTGAGAAAAGACAAAGCATGATACTATCATAATGTATAAGTGACTATTTAGATATTCATTAGTGTGAAAAAAGCGGAGAAAGCATGATACTATCATATATTTTTATCGCTTACAATGTTACAATGTAAAACTTGTACGGTACCAATTTAATGCTTGAATATTAAGAAAATGAAAACGACCGGTATCACGGATATCTTTCTGTAAGCTAACAAAAGGCATATTGTTCTCTACAAAAATATATTCACCACCCCACAATAATAAATCATCATTAATGAGACGATAATTGTTCACAATTGATAATTGTTTTTATTTTTAAAATTTGTTATGTTCGTTATCTTCACCTTGCATCAAAATAAGAAGTCTTTATGATGATTATTTTCTGGAATGCAAATTATTTCTTTAGGAAGCCATTCAATGGCATACATATTTACAATATTTACAAGCATTTATTATGACAATTGATAATACACCACAAACATTCATGTGTTGATCAAACTAATACAGACCATGTACTACATAGATCATTTGTCAGAGTTTAATAATCAGTGACTTATACTAATAAATGTTCACTACTCAATAAAACATTGGATTGTGGAAATGCCTGATAATTTCATTCATATTGATGAATTATCCGTTACTATCCTTCTTCATCATATATATCTGATGTAAAATAAGTAAATCCAGGATATAATTTCGTAATCTGTTAAATGCGGTATATATTAATGTTAATTCTTAGGTCTTATCAGATCTGTTAAACATGGTATATATTGACGTTAATTCAGGGGTCTTATTAGATCTGTTAAATGCAGTATATATTGATGTTAACATATCTGTTAAGCGCGGTATAGATTGATGTTAACAGATCTGTTAAATGCTATATATATTTATGTTAACAGATATGTTAAGCGCGGTATATATTGATGTTAACAGATCTGTTAAGCGCGGTGTATATGATGTTAACAGCTCTGTTAAGCGCGTTGTATATTGATGTTAACATATCTATTAAGCGTAATATATATTGATGTTAACAGATCTGTTAAATACGGTAAATATTGATGTTAAAAGATGTTAAGTGCGGTACATATTGATGTTAATTCTTGTGCTTAATCTGCATTACTGTCCCTTTTAACGTTGTATAAGATTTCCAACTGAACCAGACGGGGTGTGTGTGACTAGTGACAGCAGACCCGGCGTATTCTCCCTTCAGGTTGGAGTAAGCACCGTAGTAGTACCACCAGGCTCCGTGAAAGTCGACCGCAGAGTGACGACTGTCTACGTCATTATCCTGATCCCATGTACTGAAATTCTGTCCATTGTGGTACCCCAAACTGTCGCCTACAACAGAGTATCGATAACTGTTATAAAAATTAACTGTTTCCTACAACAGAGTATGGATAACTCTAATAAACATCAACTTTCTCCTAAAACAGAGTATTGATAACTGTTATAAATATCAATTGTCTCCTAAAACAGAGTATTGATAACTGTTATAAATATCAATTGTCTCCTAAAACAGAATATTGATAACTGTTATAAATATCAACTGTCTCCTAAAACAGAATATTGATAACTGTTATAAACACCAGCTGTCTCCTATAACCGAGTATTGATAACTGTTATAAATATAAGCTGTCTCCTACAACAGAGTATTATTGGTAACTGTTATAGACATCAACTGTCTCCTATAAAAGAGTATTGATAAGTTATGAACACCAACTGTCTCGTACAACAGATAATGGATACTTGTTATAAATCAGCTATCTCCTATGTCACATTTACGGTATTACATGTTTGTACAGTATGTTTTCAGTTATCCTGTAGAGGACCCCTCTAGTCAAAGACCTTCAGAGAACCCCTCGATACCTGTATTTATTCACCTGAGTTTAGGATTTCACTCCCTTTGGACCGTGTTTCACGCAATACAGTAGCACGGGTTCCTGCAAATTCTCTTTTTGTCAAACTCCTAAGTTTAAGTTAGAAATTCGTACAGATACGACTTCTGAGGTGAGTAAAGCATTTTACTTTTACATTTTCTCGTGTTGATTTTACGGGATAACTGTTGTTTCGAAGTGTTTATTATTGTGTTTGATAAATTATTTCGTTTGTATAGTGTGTATTTATTTAGGAAATAGTAGTGAGTAGAACGTATTCGTATGACTCTCGTATTTTTAGTATCATAATGTGAATGTAATTCATACTGATTTTAAAGTGTGTAAGTTACAGCTAATGCAGTTTAATTTCCAGTGAACTGAGTGTGTAATTTGTGAAGTAAGCATTTTATGCAAGATTTAAGTAATGCACCGCTGCAACGTGTAATTACATAATTTCCCTTACGTATGGTGGACTATGTGAGTAATGACTTGTATTAATGTGTGTGTCACTTAATGTGTATTTATTGTGTATGTAGGTCCCGGTGTAATGACCCATGGTACTTGGTGTTCAACGTAAACCGGACCAAATGTGAACATTGCTAGTAAGGAATTCCTGAACCAGCAGTGGATAATGACTATGTACAATGTCTGCAATATAAAATGAAAACGTTTGAAATCTTGTGTTTTTGATTGTCAATCCTGAAGCCAACCCCGTCAACCTGTAACAATGGTGTCAGAGGTGGGATACAAATCCAACGGACGCAGATAATCCTCCACAGCCATATGGTTAACATCTATCAGGAGGGGGTCTATCTAAGGAACCAAAGTCCAGATTTTCAAGATGAAAACGAGTCTAACAACGTCCGAGTATAATTTGAACTTTTGAAGGAGTCATATCTACGTACATTGGTGCTGAAGTTAAAGAAATGGACGAAATGTTTTCCTGCAATAGTGTTACTCTTTAACCAGCACGAACTTTTGGGATTTTCAATTCTGAACTTTTCACTGTATGATTGTATCAAATTCAAATTTTCAATCATCTATAGAAATTTGGTTTGAAGTTCTAACTTGTATTATATTAACTTGATATACTCGTTGATTGATTGTTTAGTTAAATATCATTGAATTGCTGAATTTTGTAGATTATTGGACAACAGTTAAACGGGACCTTGGGGTCGGCTGTTAGCGCTGATATAATTAAATTTCCAAATTGATGAAACACCTCAGTAAGTTGTGTATCTGTAAGTTGTTAGCGTTTCATGTAATTTGACGCGCGTGTAAAATAAAGTTGTATGTACTGTTTTGCTACAATGTACTAAACTCAGGTGTGTATCGACTGGTATTTGGGGAAATTTCCTATGTCAGTAGCCTTTATTTTGTTGTCTGTATAAATTTCTGTTAGACAAACTTTCATTATGGCAGAGGCTTTGAAAGAGATTATTGACTATGGAGAATCGTTAGATTACAAGAAGGATACTCTTAGATAATTTGTTAAAGCTCAGCAGGATATTCAACGCGATGAGCGACTGGCAGACAGGGAGCGCGTGAGAGAAGAGTTAGAATATACGCTAGTGAGAGAAGAGATAAAATATACGCCAACGAGAGAGAAATAGGAGAAAGATATGGAACTGCAGCAACTAGTCCATCAGCAACAAATGGAAATACTGCACCAGAAAGAGAAACTTAGAGCCGCGGGTATCGATGAGGTGAGTGTTAAGTTTAAGGGACCGAAAATCCCAGCTTTTGAGGATGAAAAGTGAAGATAACGAACAGTGATCAATCTCATAACTCCTACAAGCAATACAAAGTAGATAGTTGGGCAAACACGGACCTCTGGACATACCAGAGGTGGGATCAGGTGTCTAGAAGGAGTAAGCATCCCCTGTCGACCGGTCTCACCCACCATGAGCCCTATATCATGTTCAGGTAAACGGAGTTATCCGCAGTCAAAATCAGTGTGCCAAGAACGGCTTAACAATCGGTATGAAACACGTCAGACAGCATTTGAGCCAATGATAGGTTGTATTGACGAACTAGATTGTGATGGGAAAGATGAAATGGATAGGTATCTGCGCAGATTTAAACGATATGCAGAGTTACAAAAATGGCCTAAATCATCTTAGGCTATGAGTCTTAGTGTACGTCTAAACGTCCGGACTTTCCTGTTTCCGACAACAGAGTATTCTTGATAACTGTCATCAACACCAACTCTCTCTTACAACAGAGTATTCATAACTGTTAAAGACATGACTGTCTCCTACAACAGAGTATAGATAACTGTTTTAGACATCAACTGTCTCCTACAACAGAGTATTGATAACTGTTATAAACATCAACTGTCTCCTACAACAGAGTATAGATAACTGTTATAGACATCAACTGTCTCCTACAACAGAGTATTGATAACTGTTATAAACAACTGTCTCATACAACAGAGTATGTATAACTGCAATAAACATCAACTTTTGCCTACAACAGAGTATTGATAACTGTTATAAACATCAGGTTTATCTCTCTAGACAGTATTCTAAACGCTCATTCCAGATGTCCAACACTCGTATCGTACATATCGTTTCGAACGCGTCCAAATATGACATTGGAGCTGTTGCTTACCTCCAACTCTTCGGATCCCATGATTTAGAACCTAGTGTTAGCTTTCTTCTTGGTAAACGAAAACTCGCACCCAATGGAGGCAACACCATTCCAGGAATGGAATTGTGTGCTGCAGTCGAACTAGCTGATATAATCAGGGAAGAACTGGATATATCCAAACAGGATTTCGGATTCTACACGGACATTCTAGTTGTCCTTGGTTATCTGACAAACACCACTCGTAGATTCTGTTTATGTATCGAACCGAGTGAACCGGATTCATGTATCGGCTGCGCCTAATCAGTGGACATACATTCCCACTAACCAGAATCCAGCAGATCTAGCAACAAGATCAGTGGACGCTAGTCGGTTGTCAAAAGGCATGTAAGCTGAAAGTGACTCTTCTGGGCAATACCCATGAGAGGAATCTTGCAATGACAGTGAAATTCGACCCGAACTTGCATGCAACAAGGCTGAAATAGACGGTATAAAACCTGCTGTACACAAGATTGGATCAGATAGATTATCAAGATTCTCAACATGGGGATCCCTTGTCCGAGGAGTAAAGTGCTCGAGACAAGTTATTTACAAACATTTGAAACACGGTGTTGTAAATTCTAGTGAAGCTGACAAAAATGCAAAACTCTTTGTCATGCAGACAACACAGAGAGAAGCATATGGTGATGTGATAAGAATCATTCAAAATGGACAACCCTTATCAAATGGACCCCCACTCCTTACCTTATCTCCATTTATTGACCAAAATGGTGTGCTCTGTGTAGGAGGTAAACTAGACAAAAGCAAAACGCTCAGTCAAGGAGATATCAATATTCACCCTATTATAATGCCTAAGAACCACTACGCCACCAGGTTACTTGTGCGCAGATTCCACCACCAAGTTTTTCATCACGGACGACTGTTGACAGAGGGTGCCCTGCGTTCTGGTGGATACTGGGTTGTTGGTGACAAAACTCTCATACGATCAGATATTAAATCCTGTGTCACATGTCGCAAATTGAGAGGAAGCCTTGGATGGCAGTTGATGGTCGTCTTGCCCAAAGACAGACTCAAACTTTGTTGGAGCCGTCAACGAGCTAGGTATACCAGTAGAGGTTGTTGAGAGCTCTGTATTAAGGAAATATCTTGAAGAAAATCACATGACTTGGATTTTCAATCCTCCCCATGCTTTGCATTTTGATAGGACATGGGAAATGATGATTGGTGCATCAAAAAGAATCTTAGATAGTTTGCTTCTGAACCACAAAGCACCTCTCACACATGAAATCCTTGCCACCTTCCTAATGGAAGTAAGTGCAATCCTAAATGACAGACCACTTGTACCAGTGCCGACCGACCGTGAAGCACTTCAGGTTCTCACACCTGCTATGTTGATTCAGCAGAAAACTGATTCAACACCTCATCTTAGCATTCCAGAATTTGGCTGAAAGGATGCCGTCAGAAGTTTTTGGAAGCGTGTGCAGCATCTGGCCGATAAGGTGTGGATTAGATGGCGGGCAGAATACCTACAGAACTTACAAATCCGTCAGAAGTGGTCAGCTGAAGGCACCACGTTCCACAAAGACGACGTCGTTCTCATGCGGGATGACTCGCTTCCGAGAAATCAATGGCCCCTTGCAAGTAATATGTGTTTATTGACACTTGCTTGGAGAAATACTGTGAACTTCTTTATGTGTATATTTTGGCTTCTCTGAAGCCAGAGGGGGGAGGTATTGGCCTGGAAATTTATCCTGGATTGGTTTATATTCTATTGTGTCTTTGTTGTTTCCTGAGCACGACATGTGCCTTTTTTCAACGCTGACTTTGGTGTTTGTGCACCCTAAACAGTGCGTACATTTAGTCTTAACATTATTTTGATATTTAGATAGTTATTGATCTGTGTTACATAAGTCTGAATTGTGCAATTTGTTTATTTTGTGCATTTTCAAAACTTTTTATCTTTCGTGTAAAAATATGGCGGACCTGTAGTGAAACAATTTGCTTGAAACGTTTAGATACAATTTCAAGTGAGTGAATATTTGTGTGTTGAATTTATTATATTGTATTTGTGCTATGTCTTTGTGTATTTGTGCTTTTAGTTTCCACCCTTGGGAAGATGAGGTTTGTGGAGCAATAAATTGTTGTACATTTGTAAGAAGTGTCAACTCATTTACAAGCATCTACATATACAATGTATACAAAGTATGTTATAATGGAAAGAGACATGGAAGGTTTGGAGGACTATATCATCTCTCTTTAAAATAAACATACATAGATTTTGTAATGTTGTAAAGTTGGTATTCAATGTAAGTTCGTAAAACTTGATGACCATTAATGGTGTACGATATCTGGCATCTAATTCATCCGATCCACAAAACACTCAATCTGTTTCTCGAGAATGAATTGTTATATACTGCAAAATTTGATATCAAATGAAGGATATAACTTACACAGTGATTCACCAAAAGAATTTTCAAAATCAACAAGGCTTATATAAGAAATATCTGTTATAGAAATTAACATTGATTGCTATTAAAAAATACGTTTTGACATATAAAGTCAATTAGAATCTAATTTCCTATGTTTGCATCTTAGGTTTGACTCGGCCATTGCACGAGCAGGGTTTGGACTCAGGGCATCTATTCACAAAATATCTTACGACTAAGATCAAAATTTACAAACACTGTAATTTCCTTATTTTACATTTCTTGTAGACATTCTTAATTAATATGTAAAGTACATCCATGGTTTATAAAAGTTGAATACATACTTGTGACCTTGTGATCAATATTTCATTACCAGACAGAATTCTTTTTTTCATCTTAGTCGTAAGATATTTTGTGAATAAGTGCCCTGGACCCCCCGGTTACGACGCAAACGTTCTACCACTGAGCTGCATGTAACGTAACCGGTGACGATAACGAACACTGATCAATCAAATAATTAATTTTGTATGATGGATATACCAATATAACTAGTTAGACAATACAACCTTTCATTGGGTCAAATGCTGTCTGACGTGTTTCATACCGATTGTTAAGTCGTTCTTGACACACTGATTTTGACTACGGAAAACTCCGTTTACCTTAAGATTTAGGGCTCACGGAGGGTGCGACCGGTCGACAGGGGATGGTTACTCCTCCCGGGCACCTGATCCCACCCTCTTTTTGTATTGTTTATAAGAGTTATAAGATTTATCACTGTTCGTTATCTTCACCTTTCATCTATCATGTAGTGCAAAGCAATACAATGAATTCTAAAGACCAATTAATGTGAGCTTTTTGCATATCAAATCTAATTTTGTAAGGTATTGTTAATGTAATTTCCAAGTCTTTTTTTGTGGTGAGTTAGGATGATATGCAAAACATTCATACCCGCCGTTCCACTATACCCCGTCAATGTAAGCCGGTATTTACTGCTCTCGTCTCCAATGTTAAATGCGGAGTACAGGGCGTACGCTGTCGCGTCATCAAAACTCAAAAGATCCACTCGTAGTTCCTGATTGTTCATTGTTAAAGTGTGAATTGCATCGTTCCCTGTTTAAGAAATAAAAAAAAAACCATTGGTACATGGAAAGAAATGATATGCATATTCAGTTTGTTATAGAAACATGTAAAAAAAAAAAAGTATTCTACAGACATGAAATGTATTAATTGTTTCTTCTAAAATTTTAGAGCATTTTGGATTCCAAACTTACAAAAAGTACCCACTACAAGGTTAATGGTCAGGTATTGAACATTCGTTAATAACGGCAAGCGTCAGATTTTCTTCTCGTATATAAATTCTAAACATTTATATCTAATAATCGCAATCTTGAATATTAGATTTTGTGATTGGTTATTAGTGATATTCAAATACATTAATTGTTGCATGGTATTGTTTTCATTCTTTTGAGACTTTTGAAACCCCCACATTTTGAAATTGCATTTCCAGACGTTTTAGCTGTGATTTTTTTTTTTTTTGGTTATTTTTTTTGCTCTTTGTTTTTTCAATGGACGTTTTTAATACAAATATTTAAATTTTCTTAATGTTTTATTTCGTTAATTTCTAATACCCTGCATAGTGCTCTACTTTGAAACAACTTTAACTGTCGATCTTATTCTTAGTTTTTCATTTTGATAATTTTACAGATTCAAGGTGAAGATAATGAACAGTGATCAATCTCATAACTGCTACAAGCAATACAAAATAGATAGTTGGGCAAAAAATGTAAGATCTTATGGCATACGGTCATTTAATTTCATTTAGTTGTGTCTTATTATTGCATTCCTCCTCATACCCTTGAAAACGCCTTAGAGTACTAGTAATTTGCTTAATATAAGTAGCTATATTTTTATCAGTATTATTGTTTCATTTTGTTATACATCGATTAATAAGTCTTTTCCAAATTCATTTGACTATTTTGTACACGTATAAAAGAAAAGTATGAAACCACAAGTAAAGAATCTTATCTATTTCTTTTCTTTGAAAAATGGTAACAAATCCCCTCGACATGCTCCCCCGAAATCCATAGTAAAACTTAGTATATAAAGAAAGGCTTACATTTGGTGTTAAATACATCAGAAAGTACTCGACCTTTTAACAAGTTGTATTTGTAAATTAGATTGTTATCACAACCATATAATTTGCGAAATGTTGACTTAAAATGATACTGTTTATAGGAGTTATGAGATTGATCACTGTTCGGTATCTTCACCTTTCATACACGAAACGTGCAATGTAGTCACACACACCTTTCCTGGCCCTGCAATATCTCACTTTCGTTAAGTCATTTCCTTTATGCAAAATCACTTTTTTCTCCAGGAAACCATGGATACATTAGTACGTATTTGCTATATGTACGTTGTATATAATAGGGATCAACTTAAATTTACCAGTCTTGGGGAGATAAATGTTTCCTGATATCATAAGTATTCTCAGATTTACTTATTGACCATGTTAACATGGATAGGGAAATTGATCCAATGATATTTTAATGTCAAACTGTTTTCTATCTCAATCGTTCTACATGTACATGTAACATGAATAGTAATCCTACCAATCCAATAGTTTGTGGATGGGTCTCCAAATCCTTTCTTGTACTCTGCCCAAGTCTTATAAAGGTCTGTTGAGCCATCCTGTCGTTTTTGAATAACCTACAAAGTATATAACCTACCAATTCCATTTTTCTGTGAGGTAATCAAATGTATACATAGTTCATTTCAAGACCTATATGCATCAATGCAAATAGTGAAATAGCGTATTACTTGTCAGTATTTAAGGAGGTATGTTACACCAGAGAAATTTGATGTAGATGAAAAGTGGAGGATATGTACAAAAATATTTTGAAGTTGAAATTTTTCAAATCTACTTTATTTTGTCAAAAAACCCCAGTTTTAATATAAGATAATCAGAATTTTTTTTAAAACCCCTGCTGGACTTGAACCTGCGACCTACAGTTTAGCAGTCAGTATGCTAACCTACTGAGCTACTCGGCTAGGTATTCAAATTGAAAACGAAAAGTCAAATACTGCTCATATTGACTTTTTCCTCCATGTTTTTAAAGGAAGCCAGCCATTATGACGATGTAGAGTACCTCCTTAATGGAAATATGAAGCCTTCATCACTTAGTACGAATTATCGTCGTCTATTTCCGAACACGTTGAAAGTCGTTAAAATAGATGCTTTCTAGATTGGTTTTACTCTGTATGAGAGACTAATCTGCATATTATATATAGGCAGGATACTAATCACATGATTGAAGTGTACTACATGTATGTTCAAGTCTCCACGTCATGTTCACAGCATTTTCATGGCTGTCTTCTCTTTACTAGTAAAAGTATAGTTTATATAACTAATCTCAACATATGATAAAATTGTTGCAATTCTTTGAAACTTGAAAACAATAATCTTATCCGATTTAACTGTGCGAAGATCAAAAATTAGAAAATAATGCATTTAACTGTACAGGTCAACTTAGTTTGAACATATTATTGTGTAATGCGCTTGTACTAGATATTGACACATACCACATGCTAAATGCTCTATTATATAATGATCGTTGGGAGAGTTCAAATACGATGACGTAATAAACTGTTTGTTTACAATGGTATAATTTCAAAAACATACTAGAATTCTCGGGGATCTTATTTCGATTTTTACACAAATATACTGTAAATTTTGCGGTAGTATATACGCAATTTGATAGAACTACATTGTAAATTCTATTACTGAGGACTGGGCTTAATGACGACTTTACAACAGTCTTTCAGACTGCCTTATTCACGTGTAGCCACATTCGTAACGGTAAGTGGTAAATCAACATCGGATATTGCTTTATGTTTTTGTTTAGCCTATTGTATGTTGGGATTTATCCATTGATATATTTTACTGCAAATGTTTGTATGCAAGGTGATGATAACGAACAGTGACCAATCTCATAACTCCTATAAACTGTTAAATCTTTGAATCGTGTATAGTTATTTTTTTTGCTGGAGTTAGAAAGGTGATTCCGACCCATAACAATGTTGTGTTTAGCTGTATAGATTCATAGAATATGAACACATTGTGTTTAATGAACAAGTGAAGATGTCTGTTATAGAAATGTGTGTTGTGATAAAAACAAAAATTCCCACCTAAGAGCACTTCCTCAAAGTATTGTTTCAGGGAGATTTAAGTTTTCTGGGTTTTTCTTTACTACTGGCAATGAGGTAAGGTGACCTCTTTACTAGAGTGTCTGCTACCGACACGTATCTGTGAACTCTCAGATAATTCGTATTTATAGTGGATGTAAATCAAACCATCGATTCAGGTTATTTCACCATTAGTAATTATTCAATATTTATATTTTTTCAATATCCAGTACACATTATTTTGATTAACAGAACGAGCAGGCAATTGTTGATGCACAGCTCAGATCCTTCATATATTTAACAAAGACTATAAGGGACTACAACGTTATTTTCGTTTTCCATAGAAATGCATGCGGTGTGTATTTCTCATTTTCCAGGTACTCACCGTCCAGCCCCCTCCATCTGTAGTCATGTCACAGTACACTGTCTTTTTTTGATCAGTGACATTTATCGAATATACCCCATCTTTTCCTTTCACAGTTGGGTCACTTTGTAAAATTTCCATGCAGCTACTTTTCAGAACATTCTTACGCCCTGCAAAAATACATGATCAACTATTAATTGTTAATAATAATATTAGGTTGTAGTACTCGTTAATGCATATACTGATGTAGATGTGTTGATACGATTGTCGATTCAAACATTTTTTGTATAACATATGAGAATGCAAAGGTTTTGCATGATTTGCTTTCCGTTTTTCTAATACAAGGAGCCACATAGAGAAGACGTTAACTTTATCATCGCCTGGAAATCATTGACAAGGAAATATCGAGCTTACAAAACAAAATATATATTTATCCTATTTATCCCAAATGTTCTAAAAGAAACAAGGGTACATTTCATCGGTTCAAACATTTCCGCTACCATTCACAATTCAGTCCATTCACTACTGAGAGAGAGAGAGAGAGAGAGAGAGAGAGAGAGAGAGAGAGAGAGAGAGTATACATTCATGAACAGATTGCGTAAAGGCCTAGAAAAGTTCAAGTCCCAAAAATGAGGGTTGTGAGACAACATACCGTTAGCATAAAAATTCCTCCATCCTGTTTCAATAACGGTCATGTCTGATGGGTTACATGACTGATGGACACGGCAATTCTGTTGTTGGGGATTAAAACCAAAACAAGCGCAAAGTTCATCACACATAGCAGAACATTTAGCGAGGGATTCCGAATGATGTATTGCCATGAGGCTGACATTCGACATTTTATTGTCAAGTGAAGTGTCCATCGTGTAGCGTTGGGTTTTTACATCTGCTTTTGACAAAGTACACAAAATAATGTACAGAAAACAGCGAATTAATATAGTGACGGCTTTCATTTTGTCAATAAACGAGCCAACACAATTATTAACACAGATCTAATTAAGTAATGATCAGAAAACCGCACAGTCAAAGACAGAGGTCCTCACTATCTCCTGTTTGACTTACAGTCGCTTTATATACATGTACGGTTGTTTTATTATTAACAACGTCTAATATTGTTGCCTTTTACTTCCATTGGTTAATACGATACCCCGACGCAATGAATCAGGAAACTAATGAACCAATTCAAGTTTGCATATTTGGCACACCGTCAAAAATAAAGGAAAACATTAGTTTTATTCTTCCTTGGTTAATATACAAATAAACAGTAATGTCACACATGCGCAGTTACTTTTACTGTCACCATCCTCTGTGACGTACGTGTACGTACATTATACTTTTAGTATTTTCCTGATGCCGCATTAGATTATTAAAACAAAAGTACGTGCTATTTATCTTTTTGTGTTTGATAAACCAGAAATGATCAAAGAATTAGATAGGTTACATGGGGAATATGTTTTGGTTCCAGCCGACAAAGCTTGTGACAACATTGTATTTGTTTGTAAGGCTCATTATTACGACTGTATTTTGAACGAACTTAGCATTAATTCCATTTTTTCTATTGATATTTATACTCCAACTACTCTTTCAAAAGATAAAATTCTTCAAAACCATGCTCCAGTTTTAGACACATTTGATATTACAGGCAACAGGTCGAATGAATATGAGTTACACCCTATTCAGGATTCCTAAACTACATAACAAACCTTACAACAGAAATAAATTGCTGATCCAGTAAGTCCCTTACCAAGCCCCTATATTTGCTCCTCATGAAAATGTTAACAGCTGTGAAGGAGACATTTCAAACTTAATGTGCGACTACATATGCCAGAAGTGGTGTTAATCAAATGTGGATTCTATAAATACTAAAGAACTTTTAGTAAACTTGAAATCGCAAAACGTTTCTGAAATCAACAACATAAAAGCGTATGATGACTTTTCAACACTTTGCACGACAATTCCTCACGATGAATTAAATACTAGACTTTTTGACATCATGAAAGGTGGAGATAACGAACAGTAATCAATCTCATAACTCCTATAAGCAATACAAAATAAATAGTTGGGCAAACACGGACCCCTGGACAAACCAGAGGTGGGATCAGGTGCCTAGGTGGAGTAAGCATCCCCTGTCGACCGGTCACTTCCGCAGTGAGCTTCGTCAACAAAATTGAAAAACGGAAATATTCATATCTAGTGATCAGTTATCCAAAAGATTACTTTGTAAAACACTACTCTGATTCCACGCAAAAGTACTCTGAAGTTGAAATAGAAAACATGCTTGAGTTCATCATTGAGAATATCTTCGTGCTCTTTGGTGATCAAGTCTTCCAACAGTCTTTCGGAATTCCCATTACGAACGAATTCTGCTCCTTTGTTAGCTGACCTGTTTTTATATTCATATGAAGCAGAATTTATTCAAAAACTTCTATCTGAGAAGAAAGAATCTCTTGCTGTGGCCTTCAATTCGACATTTAGATATATAGACGACGTTTTAACTTTTAACAATAATAACTTTCATTCATATGTCGATTCGATCCTATGCATATGGTGTTTATATCTCTCAACTGATTCGATACGCAGAAGTTTGTTGTGCGTATGGTCTGTTTTTAAATCGAGGTAAGCTATCGATAAACAAGTTGATGGTACAGGGATTTCAACAGTCTCGTTTAAAGTCAGCATTTCGCAAATTCCATGGTCGTTATAACAATCTAGTTTGCCAATACAACCTATCACTGGGTCAAATGCTATCTAACTTCTTTCATACCGATTGTTAGACCGATCTTGGAACACTGGTTTTGACTACGGATAACTCCATTTACCTGATCAAGATATAGGTCTCACGGCGGGTGGGACCGGTCGACATGGGATGCTTATTCCTCCTAAGCATCTGATCCCACCTCTGGTTTGTCCTCGTCAAAGGCCTTCAATCCTGCACCAAATGTCACATTGGACCGTTGTATTTAATAGACAGATCCATTAAAGGCAAAACGAAGCTTGGGTTGGGTGGGTATTTGTATATACAGTGTGGAAATTGCTTATTTCTAAACTGAATCCCACACGGAACAACACACAAGTTGAGATGATCAAAAGGAACGACGAATTTCAGTGTCAACACCAAGGTTGGGACAGGAAAGCGCCTATAAGCTTTGTTTATCATATTGTTTGCTTATGAGTCATTGTAAGTTACAGAATACTCATAATCGAGGAGATAACTTCATTGATGTATTTAAAAAAAATGGAATAATCAAAAAATAATTATATGTCTATTGATGCGAATCATTTATTCTGAAACACTGTAGGATGTAATTCTATTTTTATAGCAATGATTGATGGTGTTGGAGGCCTACAGAAAATGAAAAATGTATTAACAACACTGAACCTACCTTCGATAAAAGAAAGCAGCTTGAAGGTAGGACTTTGTAATGAATTTGATAGGTAATTTGAAGTATTACATATAAATATGCTAGTATTGATTGATTGATTGATTGATGTTTTCCGCCACACTTAACAATTTTTCAGTTATATGGTGGTGCCCAGTTCTTATTGGTGGAAGAGAGAACCCAGATACAATGTAGCTGGGAAGAGACAACCGACCTTCCGAAAGTAAACTGGGAAACTTTCTCACTTATTTGCGCGAGCGGGATTCGAACCCACGCCGACAGAGGTGAGAGGCCGTGTGATTTTGAGCGCGATGCTCTAACCACTCGGCCACAGAGGCCCCTAATATGCTAGTAAAAATATGAGTTTTATTATATTCATTATGCAATATGTGACATTGTATCATTTACCATACATGGTGAATCCATAATGCATTGATTTGTATGAATGATGATACTAGTAGAAATTATTGTTATTAGCACAGGATTTGAAATAAATATTTTCAAGCACAAGTACGTACGGAATCGGACTAACAACTATTCATGTTCACTAGTCAGCAAAGTATTTTACTAGTCCATCCATTATATCTTATGAAAAATGAAAAAAAAAACCACAAACACTTCACAGGTAATACAAAATGTTAAATCGTTTTAGGTTATGGAATGGAGAGTAGGAGAATTGATTGAAAAATTTGCTGAAGAATGTATGAGAAAAGAGAGCCAATCAGCATATCAGAAAGAAAGGGGTAAGAAGTTTTGATGTATATTGAAGTGAATATTCAAGTGACGAGGAGAGTTGGAGCCAGTCCAAATCCGATACGAAACGTCCTCACAAACCAAGGAACGGCGTCCTTCCACCTCTCCATGTAGAGTGGATTCCCCCTAAGAAAAAGCTTAAATTTATGCCGATGAAGCGGAGTGTTATGGTAATATGTGCAGATCATGTGTGACAGAAGAAAGGATTTGATAGCCTAACTGGTAATATATTCAGTGAAACTTGTGTAATCTGGTATAGGATGAGCGACTGATTTGTGTCTGAATCACAGTCAAATTGAACAATATACATGTATATATAAAAAAAACTTGAGACAAAAACAATTGATGGGAATGAAAAATTATAAATGGTAATAGCCACTGAGTCACAGAAACCAGATATATTGGTTATACCTCACTAACTCTCTTACTGTGAACCTGATATCACTATTTGTAGATGGTAGATAAGATAGTGCCTTTCAAAGTAGATAAGTATGACTTGGGCAAGATTTTACCATTGTCTAAAATTTTTAATTTATTTATATTTCATCAGCAAACAGAACAAAGTACTGCGAACAGTAGTAAAACATCGAACATGTGGAAAACGTAAATGGTGGCGAAGAAACCGACCGGGGCTGAAACCCCCTGCTCATAAGTGTGTTTGGAATCATCAAGGTTCTTCTAAGCTAATGGAAAGTGAAGCTGGACTTCAAGCTGTGAAGGAAATGGCAAAGCAAGGTACACCAATGCAGCTTATAGAGGTTTTGGAGATAATACGCTAATTACACGTGCTAAAAGTCAGTTAGGCATTTCCCTTACATAGAAGCTTGATAGAAATCACTGTGTCAACAATATAGTGAAAACATTTTATGGCTTGAGAAACCAAAATGTGAAGATTAACAATCAAGTGATTACCTACCTTAAAAAATGCTTGAAGCATGTGTTTGCAAAAAGTCAGGGAAATGTTCAAAACATGAGAGAGAACTTGATTGCATTAGTTCCTCATTTTGGGGATCATTCTAAGTGTCATGCAAGCTTCTGTGGTTATAAAAGGTCAAAGGACTAGAAATATCTCCATAAAAGTTTACCCCACAAAGTTCCGTTGCATGATCCACAGTCGACAGATGTGTTTGTACCTGTTATTGAAAAAGCTGTCATCTATGCCGATTTCGGTTGTAGTCAAGCATGTGAACATGCAAATAGAGCGGCCTCTCTTCGTGCACCTAAGCATCGTCATTATGGGGAAAGTGACAGTTTGGATTTTAGGGTAAAGGCAACATCGGCTTATATCAATGAGGGCAGGAAGTACTTGTGTGAAAGTAGCAGACCATGTTGATGTTGCTGTTCAGATGGTTTTATGTGGCTGGTTCTTGGATGATTTACTTTGATTTTATGGTTATGTCTGTTTGATCATTCTTTCTTCATCATTTGTGCATTAATTTATTTTGTGTTAGTATTTTTATTAATACTTTCTAAAGGCCCACTCCGACACATTTACATGCAATAAGGGAGTAAATGAATTTTAAATTCAAACTTTTAAATGTCTTATATTCTGTGTAGGAATTTCATTGAATATCTAATTGTTTTAGTTCTCCATAGCCCTATATCTTTTCCATTGTGAAAACAAATGAAAATAAACCATACTTTTGATTATCAATGGGCCTATAGTTTTGCTGTCAAAGAAGTTATATGTATTGTTTTACTAACACTTATAAATATCATAATGATTGATCTTCTACGTAATATTGATTGATTGATTGAATATTGATTAACGTCCCTCTCGAGAATATTTCACTCTTATGGAGACGTCATCACTGCCGGCGAAGGGCTGCAATATTTAGGACTATGCTCGGCGTTTATGTCCTTCGGGCAGGGACGCAGCTCAGTTAAGGCTATCTGAGAAAAATCACAGTGCTGTTATAAATGTACCTCTGTGCACTTCGCTCCATATGCCGTCACAATAAAAAAGTACGTCACAGCGTACATGTTCTGATAGTTGTATCGCGGGGAAACTGTCATAATATTTTGTCGTTATTTACTACTGTTATCAAGTGATAAGCTGTATACGTGTAAACTTATCTTGTCAAATGATTATATATATTATTCCTTTATGGCATCAAATCATTCTCCATGTTTAATATATGGTATGCACGAAGGTGATATTCATATTATGTTCATAAATAATCTCATACTACAGAAATAGTAGCAAAGTTCAGGTTCATCTGCTATAAAAAACAATATCAATTTTTCTGATATATAATCTAGATATATTTATGCGTTTGAAAAATGCGGAGAACAATTTCTGTCTTGTATATTAACGGTATGATATATATAAGAATGTGGACAACCCCGGTAATTCGCTGATGACTGTTGATATGTTGTTAAATTATAGAATGTTTAGTTTGAGTATTCATTTGCTCCCAACACTTTTCATGTTAAGGATTTTTATTTGTTTTCTGAGTATATCAATACAAATTCAGCTTGTTACACGCATGAACTTTTGTTCACAAGTAGGGACTCTTGCTGTTTTCCAAAAATAAAGTGTTACGTGATATTCAACTGACGTCACGGGAAATTACCATGAGGGGAATTTACGAAAGTTCAGTCACAGTCAAGATATGGGGAGTATCGTTTCGGTGTTTAACCGTAACAAGTGTAATGATACCTGTGAATTTGAGGTGCATTTTCACTCCATGATTATTGTACATTTTCTTATGGAAGCCCTTAACCTAATTGCGGAGGAATCTTTATCGTGCCACACCTGCTGTGACACGGTACCTCGGCTTTTGTGGTCTCATCCGAAGGACCGCCCCATTTAGTCGCCTTCTACGTCAAGCAAGGGGTACCGAGGACGTATTCTGACCCGGATCCCCACGGGATTGCTACGTAATACAATCAAAATCAAATGTGAAACAAAATATAAGTGTTTATGGTTTACATTCAATTTTATGTATAAGCATCAATCAGCATGTCTGTTTCATCAATTTCAGACTTTTGAACGAAATGGTTTTTCACCAGGCCATTTCAATGTGAAGTACTCCCCCAAGCTTGATTCGTACAGAATGAAGAAACGTGCAAAAACCAGGCTCACAGACACCAAACGAAGGATTGTCCTCAAGCAGGAAAGGCCCATCGATAAAGGGGCGTGTAAAGCTACTGAGGGGTCAACATACCAATCAGGTATACTTACTTACATAACCATGTATTCATTTTGTCAGATCCTGTGTGACGTGTTTCATACCGATTGTTAGGCCGTTCTTGGCACACTGATTTTGACTACGGATAACTCCGTTTACTTGATCAGGATATAGGGCTTACGGCGGGTGTGACCGGTCGACAGGGGATGCTTACTCCTCCTGGGCACCTGATCCCACCTCTGGAGTGTCCAGGGGTCCGTGTTTGCCCAACTATCTATTTTGTATTGCTTATAGGAGTTATGAGATTGATCGCTGTTCGTTATCTTCACCTTTCATTCATTATTACATGCTAGTGCATATATGTTTCTTGGAATAATCAAGCATTCAAAGCAATGTGCTCATTAGTCATGCTTAATAAGGACTGAACAATGATGTAGATAATACCAAATTGCCATATCCTGTGATAAAGCCTTCCTTTCCTCCAGTACAGCTTTGCAGACCACATTTGATAGTTATGGATTTAGAGACAACTGGAGTGAGTATGTTTTCTTCTTCTTTTATAATACTTTTTTATCAAAATAATGACCATTATTATATTTGATATAAAAAAAAATTGCGATATGCAAGGTGAAGATAACGAACAGTGATGTAAATACAAATAATAATCTGTTTTACATATATTTTATCAGTATCTAGGAACAGTACGCCCCACATCACCCAGTTAGTATGTGGTGATTCGGAAAGTAAGGACCAATTTTCAGCATATGTTCTTCCAAGAATACAGATGGACCCTAATGCAGAAAAGGCCACTGGTATTGTGTTTGATGGGACATGTCTTTTTGTGAGGGGACAGCAAGTGGATACCATCAACATAACGGGCGCTTTAGATAGATTCCTGAACAGGCTGAAACAATTCGATAATGTGGTGCTCGTTGCACACAATGGGAGGGTTTTTGAATTCCGTAATTTATGCAGTGCCATCAGCAAATGTAAACTTTGGTGTGTATTTACAGAAACTGTAGCAGCATTTGTTGACTCTCTAAGTGTTTTGAAAAAGAAAATATCAAAAGCTACAGGCAGGGGTGTTTTGCACGCCACTTTGAGTTGTTAGAATACAATGCACACAATGCTGTAAATGACGTAACATTTGTGATTCGGACATTATGAAGCATTTATATAGTAGTGATTCCATTTTCAGCAAGAAATTTTCAATGCTGAGAAATCAAAGAATATAGGATCTTTAATGTCCTCACTGGCAAAGGCATAGCAAAAACAAGTCTCGCAGAGAACATTACAGGGTCAGGTACTCCACTCTCACCTCAAGTTGATCCATGAGCGAGATGGGGAAGATGGATTGATGTGTGCATTTTCTTCCAAAACCAGTGAAAGAAAACCTCGAGTGACTGGAACAGGTAAAGTGTTACAAAATGTTGTTATTATTATGCGAATTTTTTGCAGCAACGTGATATTGTCCATTGGGAAATTACTACATGTATGTTACTTGCATAATTATGATCATGATGAAATATTATGTTGAATATTTTATAGTATGTCAATCTATAACATGTAGATATATCCGATACAGATATGCATATTTGTAATGACAAACTGTTGTGTTCGGGAGGATAAAAAGTTTCAAACTAACGTTTCCTTGTAAAAATTGACCAGAGTTTCATCTGAAAGCAGTTTGTGTTCTTGAAACAATACTTTTTTTATGGCTTTGTGTTTTCTAGTCAATAATATGACAATAAAAAAATCAATATTGTGTTAATTTTGAAGAAATGAATTTTTCATGTAGCAAATTTTGCAATGTTTGGTATATTTTGATTTCTAATGAGTTATTCCCTTTGATTACCTAAATCTTTAATCTGTCTTGACCCATATTTTAATTTTAGAACATAAAATCATAGGGTTACCAGGGCTCTATTTTTACCCTTTTTTGTACAATAAATACCTTAAATTCAAAATTAGTGCTTCTGAATTGACAACACTTGTGTCAACGGACACTGACCATATGCTGTATTGTTGATAGTAAGTAAAGGTTTGATAAATTGCAGAAAACATCGGGTTGGATTTATATAGAAAACAAATTGTGACCAAAATACCCAACATAATTGGTAAATTCTACACTTGTAAACTTAATATTTAATATAGAATACATCGGCGCATTTTTTCTTACTTTTGATCTTTACGGCTCAACGCAAACCGGTCGCCATGCCCTAATAGAACGTCAATCGCAATAATTTTGAGCTAATAAACTTACCAGACAGAAACCGCTTTGAGCCTGATGTACGGTAAGAACAGAATATCCGATTACGCGTTTACTCACGTGAAATTTGGGCAAAATACATCTTTTTAGGTTTAAATTTTACTTGTCAAAATTTTTAGAAAACAATTTTTCCTCCGGCTACCATTTCTCTCTTTGAAAAAAAAATTCTTCCTGTCTGTATAAAAATCTAGCATCTCCCTAAAATCAAGAAATATTTAATAGCGGTCAATAATTTCTTAAGATAGACTGATGTTCAAAGTTAGATGTCAATCAATCAAAAGAATCTTAAGATATAGAGCGGATAAGATATGGTTTGTAGTCTGAGTGACCGACAGTGACCATGCAAAAAATATGGCCCCTCGTTTTCTAAAAGTGCATGCAATTAATAAATGTCACAATACGCCATTGAGTTGAACATCTGTCTGTTGGATTTAAGCCGAGTATGAAGCGAAGTCCTCCTAGATAGTCAGAGACTCAGTATTCACGAATCGCCGACCTCCTATGGAGAGAATAGCTTTGATACGAATCGAAGAGGGATTCCACATTGCTTTTCATATCATTTTTTTCTTCAAGACAAATCAGGAAATTATTTCATATTCAAATGTCATAGAGAAAAAATATACACTAATTTAGTCATATACATTTTGCTAGACATATCATTCTTGAGTAAGCAAGTGAAAATGGTGGATCCGAAATGCTAGAGGGAAATTTGGCTTTAATTTATGATTAAGCAAGTAAAAGGGATGAAGTTCAAAAAGTATTTGTAATATACAAGAGAGGAATTTGATTGTGGTAATTGCAGCCGGTTTTTTATGGCGGTTCCAAACAGCGAATTTCAGTAAATTAAAAAAGAAGAAGATATTTTGCTGATATACATGTAGAGGTCATAGAATAAGAGCAGGTAATATATCTACGTAGTTTCTGGAATCACGTTCGAGGTATCGTGGGACTACTAAGAAAGGAAAAACTAATTAATATAAATATGTATTTAAGGTAAACGACAATTTGTAATCTCAGTTTCGTTCCTGTCCACTTAAGGTAAGGTACTTCAAATGAGCGCACGAATTCTTTTATTGAAGTTCATTAACAATTCAGAGGTTCTATTCAACCTTTCTTGGGATTCATAAGGAATATCAGATAACATACTAAAATAAACATTTGAAATATTCAACATTTGATAATGCAACAAATGATAAAGGTGTATTTTAAATAAGATCCATTTATCGTTTTCTATGGCATGTCAAACATTGCAATATTTGATCTTTTCCATTTGTATTGTATAATTTTCCATTTCTATTATATATTTTCCATTTGCATTGTATAATTTTTCATTTGCATTGTAAAATTTCCATTTGTATCGTATAATTTTCCATTTGTATTATATATTTTCCATTTGCATTGTATAATTTTTCATTTGTATTGTATCCAGGGAATGTTTATTTTGATTTGTTTCGAAGGATTTCATTAGTTAACATCACTGATGTAAGTACATGTATATATGTAGACATGTTTAACACACAGGGCCGTAGCAATGACGGTTCTTTAACTTGCCAACGCCTGTGCAGAGATACGGAATACTTTTTCAAGGTCATTACAGAAGGACTCGTGATTCTCACCTTTAAATGCCGAGTGTTTGGCAAATGAGCAATCACTGTCTTTGTTTATGTCTTAGGTTTGATGCGGCAATGACAGTAACGGTTCTCGAACTCTCGACCTCTCGCCCACAAACCAAGCGATATATTGCTGAGCTACCGCGACCAGGTCCATGCAGGACTAGTTATTTTTAAAAATACGTAGCTAGCTCTAGTAATGGCACCCCCCCCCCCGATCAATTTAAAATAAAAAATAGAACTCTCCAGAAAAGCATGCACATTTTTATTTAGTCAGAATTCAGTAGATTCGGGGTACTTAGTTCGGCCCTTGGGTCCCCACCAATTGTTAACATCGAATTTGGTTTGTTACAACTAATCAATGGATTAATCTTAAGTTATCGTTTATCGAATTTGGTAATGCGCGAGATTTTGAGGAGGTAAAGTTCAGGAGTCACGTTTTGCAGGAATGTACCGTATTTACTAAGTGTACCACCCATTAATTGATCGCTTTTATGCATCTAATGTATATTCAAACTAGTCTCATATTTAACCATTGGCTGATCTAGATAATTCTGAACGAAAGGATGCAGTAAATTGCTGGATGTCTGTGGACTGTCTTAAAGACCCCTCCCCCCCCCAAAAAAAACACCGTACTTTTCTCCACGGATCAGTGAATGTGGGCGGAGCTTATCCATGTTCAGTGTTATTTACCTGGAATTTACCTGGCCGAGAGATAAGTTGTTGTGTATATTTTTATGATATACACAGGAAACTTTTCAGGTTATCACGAATTATGCTTAGTGTCTTGATTTGTGCAAAAAAAAAATAATCAAAATTTCTACCTACATGCATACCGCATTTCTATTTCCCGTAAACCTTCAAACTTGGTCATATTTATGTATTGCAGATAACAGGTTTAGCCCATTTCTAAACCTGTGCTTTTTAAAACTTCTAATTAAACTGTTATATATTGTATATAAATAATTTCCTAAATATAATATTACCCGGCGTTTCCGGGCACTTCCTGGTGCCCAGGGAGTTCGCGGTGTCGTGGGTGTAGCAGGTAAAATATTCATGTTTCGAGAGAATGAATAAATCTGTGTACATGTACAACCAAATGAAGAATGATCAAGATACCCCTCAATATGGACTGTCTGTAGGGTTGCTGTGGCTGTAGCGTTTGTGTAATGGTGGTATCCCAAACAGAAGCTGACACGAAGTCTATTACCCCCCCCCCCCATCCTCCCTCTCTCTTTAGGGTTTCTGTGTACGTAGTGTTTGTGTAACGATGGTATCTCAAACAGAAGCTGACACATAGCTAGTCTACCCCCCCCCCCTTCTCTCTCGCTTACTCTCAATCATTGACTAAATTAGTAATTATTGTCATACGTATGCAACACTATTGTCATGCCATATTATTTCATCTATCTTTATTATTGCTACAGTTTTACACATTTCTCTCTCTCTTTATAAATATTTTAAAAAAAACCCTCTCTCTCTCTCTCTCTCTCTCTCTCTCTCTCTCTCTCTCTCTCTCTCCCTTTATAAATATAAAGCCGTGATAAGTTATGAATAGAAATATCTCAATAACTTATTTATGCTATTTTACTATTGTTTGATTTCTGATTGTGTCATTTATTATCTATGTGGTATCACAAACAGAAGCATTTTTTTTTACTACTGTAACATTTTAACGCATGGAAAATATAACCATTACATGTTGATGTGCTGCGCCAATAAAGAATTGTTCCTTTTTTATAAATATAAAGTCATAATAAATCATCAATAGAAAATATTTCCATAACTTATGTTTGTTTGTTTTTTTATTAATATTATTGTTTGATTTCTGATTGTTTAATCTATAATACATGTATATAGATGGAGAGAGAAAATACGATGATAAATTGCATTGTGTAAGGGACGTTAGCCATTAAAATATTTTAGGTGCGAGTCAATGCTATCAAAACTCAGGTATACTGGGGCTTTCTTTGAGATCTAAAGACTGCTGGTCAGCATTAGCCATGATTGTTATCAAAACATCTTTCTCAGGTACATGTAGATGTAGACCACGGTCTCTGCAAACGTCAATCAACCTAAGCTCTATTGTTAAAAGTTTGATTGACCAGCGACTTATCATTGATCACCACACAGGTAAATTTTGGGGGCGTTAACTGAAATTAAGATCCCCAGTGAGTCCAATTCGAAGCCTTGGTGGAGGGGTTGGGGATGCAGGGGAGTCAGTGGTGGATTTAAGGGGGTCTCAGCCGGCGCCCCCACCCTCAACATTTTCAAATTTAAGATAAATCTTGGTATCTTGTTTAGAAAAATGTATTAAACGATAAAAGAAGCAATAATTTCTTCCATTCCCGGAGAAATAAATGAAAAAATCTTTTGATTTCTTGAATTACTTTATTGAAAGAACTTAATTTTTTCCAGAAACCCTTAAAATTTGCGTCATTTTACTAATTTCCTTTTATTAAAAATGACATATTTCAAGCCCTATCAAATCTGTACAATCCAGGAGCTTCCGGGGGCTTCGCTCCCTTGACCCCTACCAGGGATTCGCCCTGGAGTCACTGGGAGCCGCCTCAAGGCGACCTCCAGATCCCCTGCCTCACAAAGTGACGCCCCCTTAACCTCAATTCCTGGATCCGCCCCTGGAAGTCCCCTGGAACAAGTGCGTTTTGACAAACTAAAACGTACATGAATGCTTTTTTCGACATCTATATACAAAATATCATATTTGTGAAGGGAAGGGGAGTCTCCCAGCGCAAGATTCCTCATTGCTAGCTTCATGTATGTTCAACTAGTCCTTATATGGAACCGATCGCGGTAGTTCAGTCATATACCCCTTGGTTCGTAACCGTGAAGTCGCATGTTCGTTCTACTCGTGACGTAAATATAGTTAATACGTTCCCATACGCATTGCTATCTAATAGTGAGAATCACGGATCTTTTGAATAATTGTGACCTTAAAAGCAGACATCCTGTGTTGCGACAGGCGTTGACACGTTAAAGAACCCCCACTGCTACGCCACTGTGCGCGTACATGTAGCATAGTAAGTCTATTTGTGGTACGTCACCTGCAGCTGGTGACGGCTAAATATAAGTGGGAGCTAAACTAATGAAATCCTTCGTAACAAATCAAAATAAGCAATCCCTCGGATACAATACAAATGAAAGATTTTGCAATGGAAATGGAAATTATACAATGCAAACAAAAAAATATAGAATACAAATGGAAACTTATACAATACAAATGGAAAAGATCAAATAATGCAACGTTTGACATGCCATAGTTTTCAAGCATCTAAGGGCAATAAATATCAAGTAATTGTTTTGAAACAATTAATCGACTTCCAGAACGATTTGAAATGCTCTGAATTGCGGTTGGGTTTTTTTTCATGATAGCCCTTTCTCTACCAGCACATTCTAGAGGTTTTTAAACACTGAAGAATATTCTTTAAATCGATTTTAATTTACAAGGATAAGACAATGCTAAAAAGTCTGAAAAAGGACATTTCTTAAAAAGTCAAAAATTTTATATTTAGAGAAGCATTTTATGGAGGTGTTTTTGCTCATTTTTCTTTAATTTAGTCTACTGATAAAACAATCCCAAGACGGGTTTATTAATTAATTTATACGATAGGTATAACTTATACATGTGTTATGTTTTATTTAAGACAAAACACAGAATACGGGGGTATGTTATTGCAGTTTATGAAAATCTTCACTGGGATAAAATCCGCGAAACAATGTGACGTCATAATGGAAATAAGTATAATTATCGCTAAGTATATATGAAATTCCGATTTTATTTTTTATGTAAGTTTTATTTATGCATAAAATAAACCATGCGGCTGCTAACATCCAAAGAAATTCGAAATGTTATACTGCTGTCGTGTAATTTCTGTCTGATCAATATGAAAGTAAACTGATGACGTCATGACTATACATTGAGAGACGTTGACACATGCAAGGAATTTGTTAATGTGTGCCATGCAAATATCGACAAAATGTGGAGTATTTGAAATATATATGGATATGTGGAATATATATGTGAAGCGCTGAGAATTTATTGATATTATGAAGGTATGTTGATTTCATTCATTGCCAATTTTGTTTAACGGGGAAAACATTCCATTTCGTATGTCAATCCGATTTTCCTCTGTCACACACTGAAATAAAACTGCAAAAGTAGCACTTTGTGCCGCATACTTTTAGCGACTTTTTATACACCATGTGAAAGGTCATAAACTAATGCACACGACAATTATTGATAGAATCGTCTGTTAAGAAAACGTTTAAAGAAAACTGGATAGCATCAGTGCAAAATGTAAAACATGGACTAGATAATTTAGTGTTTAAATGTTTCAAAATTATTTCTTACTGAAAGTGGTAGGATTTTATCAGTAATTCCGATAAACTATTGGTGTTTTATCGTCATTATCGCTAGTTAAACCAATATTTAAATCATGGGATAGTGTGTTACTTTTCCATTTTCTATTAAGTTACATTCGTGATCTATTTATAACAGTCATTTAATGACGTCATACGGAAGCGCATGATTGTCATGTTGTTATGATACAAAATGTTCTCATGTAAACAACCAAAATAGTTTTTAAGATCAATTCTATGTAAAAATCAAAGAAATCAGATAGGGTCTGGCCACTCAATGTCACAGATTTCTTTGATTTTCACAGTATTAACTTTACTTGCACCATCTTACATAATTCCAACCCCACCACCGAATTTCTACCATCCGTTGCCATGGAAACCGACAGCAGTCTATGAGGGCTAATTGAACTGCAAAATTCAGCCCGTTTTGCCCATGTTTTGTCCTTGTGGTATATAAAAAATTGAAAAAGACAACTAATTTTCTCCATAAATCTCGATTCCCCATAAACTTCCCTCCTTATTTATGATATCTATATCCACCTATGGTAAAGAGTGTGTTACTGACCGCTGTACCAATGTATTATAATTTGGCACTTTGCCAAAAAGTGATTTTTTGTTAGATTTCATTGATGAATTTATATAATTTGGAAAATACATACAGCATAATCAACTGCCATCAAAGGATGTCCATATCAAAGACTCTTAATATATATATAAAGATTAATGGTGAAACGTAATGTTATTGATCTGTAGTAGCATGAAAACTGTAGATTTGGGCATTTTGCCAAAACGGGATTTTTTGTTGGATTTCGTTGATGAATTTAGATAATTTGGAAAATACATACAGCATAATCAACTGTCATCAAAGGATGTCCATATCAAAGACTCTTAATATATATAAAAAGATTAATGGTGAAACGTAGTGCAATAGATCTATTGTAGTACGAAAACTGTAGATTTGGGCATTTTGCCAAAACGGGATTTTTTGTTGGATTTCGTTGATGAATTTAGATAATTTGGAAAATACATACAGCATAATCAACTGTCATCAAAGGATGTCCATATCAAAGACTCGTAATGTATATAAAAAGATTAATGGTGAAACGTAGTGCAATAGATCTATTGTAGTACGAAAACTGTAGATTTGGGCATTTTGCCAAAACGGGATTTTTTGTTGGATTTCATTGATGAATTTATATAATTTGGAAAATACATACAGCATAATCAACTGTCATCAAAGGATGTCCATATCAAAGACTCTTAATGTATATAAAAAGATTAATGGTGTAACGTAGTGCAATAGATCTATTGTAGTACGAAAACTGTAGATTTGGGCATTTTGCCAAAACGGGATGTTTTGTTGGATTTCGTTGATGAATTTATATAATTTGGAAAATACATACAGCATAATCAACTGTCATCAAAGGATGTCCATATCAAATACTCCTAATTTATATAAAAAGATTAATGGTGAAATGTAGTACAATTGATCTATTGTAGTACGAAAACTGTAGATTTGGGCATTTTGCCAAAAATTCACACTAATGACAAATAATACAACCTACACCATTTTCAGTTAAAATGAACAATATGAGCAATTGATATTTCAAAAATAGACATGGAGAAGTTTAACATATTAATAAAAATTAGTTAGAGTGATTTTAAAAAAACCATGTAAACATAAACTGTAATCCAGTAGGACCCCCCCCCCCTCCCCAAACATCAAGTAGATTTTGCAATCATTTCCATAAACGAGCTATATTACATGTACTGTATTGTCATGTAAACTATTATCAATAACTATAAAAAGTCTTCTCAAGATATTGGGTAGATACCATTAAATTGTTCATTGTACTGCCTTGTATTTGTTGACCTTTGACCTGGAAATCATTAGGGTCATCTACTATTCATAACCAACCAACATATGAAATATCATACTTGAACAACAGGCCCAAGATATTGGGGGGACACCATTGCATAGAGTACTAGCTACATTGCACCTAGTCATTTTTAATTGATTGATTTATTGATATTTTCCGTCACACTCAACAATTTTTCAGTTTTCTGGTGGTGTCCAGTGTTTATTGATGAAAATGAGAACCCAGATACAATGTACCTGGGAAGACACCACCGACCTTCCAAAAGTAAATTGGGAAACTTTCTCACTTAATACCAGCGCGAGCGGGATTCGAACCCGCGCCGACTGAGGCCGTGTAATTTTGAACGCTATGCTCCAAACACTCGGCCGCGGAGTGCCATTTTTAATCTTTTGACCTGAAAATCAATGGGGGCCATATACTACCAGTGACCAACCCCTGTATGAAATATCACTATCAATCAAAGGGTTCTGAAGAAACTGGTCAGACATCAATCGTACAGAGTATTGTATTGCACCTGGTGACCTTTGGACCAGAAAATCAATAGGTGTCATTTTCTACTGCAGAAACTGCATGAAACTTTAAAATTTATTGAAGTTTGTTCAGTGTTACTGTAATCTATGTTGACATACCAGTAATTAGTAAATTTATAATATTAACACAGAACAACTCATTTTTGCAAAGTTGTTTATTCAACAAACATGGATCACAATGTTATCCAAACAACACAGTCATCTTTTTTAAAAAATCATTATAATAGTGATTTTCCTTCAACTGTTCAGTTATGAATCCTTATTGATCAGGGTCACATAAGACACTTGCAGGTTAATTTTGCAATGTTTTAGCTGCATTAGTCTTCTGACACCAAAACTTGATCTTAACTAAGTCATGGTGTTTCCTTAGAAGAATAGTTTACTGAATCAGGATGGACTTGTGTCGTGAGGTGTGTTCATTGACTGTAAAACTCGCAGTTTTTTTCCCCATTCTCAAGAGCTCTTCTTTGTCTTCTATATCACATAAGAGTCATGGAATGCATCTTCTGCTCTTCAAGTTCTAAAAAATATGTTGAACAAATATTGAAAAGTTTTCACATTTTCATACAGTACACACCTAATTCAATTTGATTAAACTAAATTTACATGTACAAGATCATTCATGATGCTAGAATAGTAATTTTACCACTTAATTAATTACTTAGTTGATAGATTATCATGCCCGCCCACCCGTCCCTCAAAAATCATCTGTGAAATAACATAGATTTATATATCTGGCATTAAATTATGCACTTCTGTTGACAAAAACTCGTTTGTCATCAATATATTTCTCAGAAAATAAAAATTAAAAAATAAAATCTTCCCACAGTCTGCCCCATACTTTTTGGTGACCCAGGATGATAATCTTACTAATTAAGTTGAATTGGCCTAAAGGATGTTATGTTTTGATACAGTTTGTATTCATTTGTTTATGCTGTATTGAAGAGCTATTAATAGTGTTAATACTCATAAATTAACAAGATGTCCACAAACCTTATTGGTTACCTGAGTATTAATCAAATTTAAAAAAAAATTCAAAGTATCACTATAGCTCTAAGGGCTACAAAATCCATGTTATACACTATATGACTCTTTTGGACCCACATTCACAACCCTGTGTTTTCGAAATTCGCAATTTTGGTACCCCTTTCTGTTTTTCCTTCATAAGCATTCAGCTTTATTTAAGGTAGTTCCACTCTCCTGTGATGTCATAATATTTTGCGGAGTCAATGATTTAATAAGATTTATGCAGAACATGAACATAAATTGTGTTCGAGTCTTTTTCAATAGTTATTGTAAAAAATCTTGTATAACCATAAAATATTTCAAACGTATATGAATAATCAATGAGCTACATTTTTCACAATGTATACTAGTTATTTCCCCCTGATTACAGGGAGCGTGCATCACATTACTGTCATTCGATGGTGTCAAGTAAGGAATAAATAGAAAATTTGCAATTTCTGATTGCAATCAATTGCCAGTTAAGGAATTTTTCTAAGAATTAAGTGTAATGACTTGAAAACAGTATAACTGAACAAAATGTCTTAGTCACTGATTACATGTATGTGGCCCATGTGTGTTTTTCTTGCAAGCAATGTATGGTCATGATGTAACAAAGTATGTAAATATTAACTAGTCCTCAATTTCTTTAGATCAGAATCATGATGTCCTTAGTATATCAGCAATTCTTCATTATTAATTTCTATCAATATTTTCGACAACCAAACACAACAAAACATGCAATAAGATATGCCTAAAACATATACATGTACAACCAACGCATACATGTACATTATCAATTTATCGTTTCACAATGAACAACACTACTTGTAGCTAAATGTACACCAGATGCCAATAAACAAAGCATGTTAATTATCTTGAATTGGCATCTCTAATGTAAAATTTTTGTTAAAATTTACTTGTTAAGAATTTTCAGGCATTATTATGAAGTCACTCCCCCCCCCCCCTCCTTATCACATGTATGCTTTCATTGTGCTCTTAATTCTAGATGTCTGTTGTTTTAAAAACAGACTACTACTGAAATCCTCAGTATCAATTGCATAATTTGGACACAAATAAATGTCAAATACACTTATAACCCCCCCCCCCCTTCCCCAACTTTACAATTTAACGAAGTGTATATCTGAAAAAGTTTTCTCCATAAAATTGAAGAAATCAAACCCTGGTTCTAAAACAAAATTCTCAATTTTGGTATAGAGCATTTTTAAAACTACCATCAATCCAGAGTCCTTAGATTTACAATCTATGTTAATTCCCCTTGTTCCAAAGATGCTTAAAAGAAATTTGAAAAGAATTGGAAGGGTGGTTATCAAGAAAAAATATTAATGTTCAATTAACGTCTTATGATGACTGACGCACACAAATAGCAACATGTAGGTCACTTGAGTGATTCTCAACATTGACCTAATTAGAATTAATCATTTTTACAAATGATACTGAGCTCATACACATGTGTACATATATATGTGCGTCATTGACAACAAAACAACTAGTCTTTTTGAGTATGCTAATCAAGTGAAGGAATAAATTTTTTTTAGGAAGTTGTGATGAAAACGTTTCAAGTCATCATGTCGCATAAAAAATGGATGGTCTCCTGCGATTATTCTAGAGAATTCAGTTTCCATGCAGGCTCTATAACCAAGAAACTAAACCCAATGTACCACATTCCCCACATCTATTAATTTGTTTTAGGATTTATAATACTGGGATTCAAAATTTGAATTTCAAATTATGTATTCAATGTGTATGTATTAATGCTGAATATTTACCTCCTCAAAGTCAGCAACTTGGTCAACTCCATCTTTAGGAGAGTTGCACAGTATGATGCTCATACAGCTGAAACACAGAAAAGCACACATTAATTACATAAAATAGTGGTCATGTACTTTGGCCAAAATATGTGATTATTGGATGAAAAAGTAAGAATTCAAAAGTATTTGAATATTTACAATTTACATTTAATATTTTTTGATTTACTTCAGTTGACAGGACCTACATGTATTAAAATTTGAGGGCCCAGTTACAGGACCCAATTCAAAATCATCAATTTTTCATCATTTAATTTTTCCAAATCAAGTGTCCTAAAGTTCATAGTTACAGAGATGAGAAAACTTTAAATCATAATAGTATTTGTGTGATTTCTTCTGTAGATTAGAACGATCACATATTAGTGGGGGTTACCACAGGTAAACAAACTTGAAAGTAGCCTGGCTCACCAATATATATGATTTTAACAATCTTTATCTAGAATGCACACAGGCATTCACATGTTTGTTTTTATTGTAAACTTGACAGTCAGAGAGAGAGAGAGAGAGAGAGAGAGAGAGAGAGAGAGAGAGAGAGGGGGGGGAGAGAGAGAGAGGTCATCACTTAGGATTACATAAATTAAGCCTAGTCCTTTTGAAAATTTCCACATGAAACATGATTTTATAAGTATTCCCCAATTTTTACCGATCCTGAACTCTGTGTAAATGTGATAGGAAACTCCCTGAGTGAATGTTAGGTTGGGGACATACTTAACTAGTATTCTATATTGTACACCCATGCAGTAAATGACAGGATTACTTACAATGTTCAGTCTACATGTATACCACTATAGCTGACTAGCCTGGCTGGCAGTATAAAATAAATTGGGGTTCTCATATGTTTACTAAAAGCCAAATTTTCTGATACATTTTATTCAGCCTTTACTTTAGAATTTGGATTCTAAATCAAATAGAATACTTACGTCAATACAAGTTCCAACACGGCAACAGGCAGGGCTTTTTCATATTTTCTATGAATATGTCTGTCAGCCTTCTGTTTCCCTGGTCATTTTTTTAGTCGGATGTGATGCAATAAAGCGTTAAATTCCACAACATTTACTTTTTCTACGAATACGTAGACGATTGGATGCTAGAGTCCGGTGACAATGGCAAAGGTCAAACGGATTTGTATTCCATGAAATAAACCGGAATCCTTTAGCACAATTGAAGATAAAGATCGTGGTAGTGAATTAAGTGAACAAAGAGCATCTGATATTGATAAACTTCTGAAGAACAAATTGAATAAAAACTCAATGTCCACCTCCTGCCATACTGAAAACAAATGAAGGCTGTTCATATCTCCAATACAAGAGAGTGTTACAAAGGGCAATAACTCTTTCTGGTGTATTTTGGTTTGTGCACCAGAGGAAACTACTGGTTTATGTGTTTACCTTTGGTTTCTCCACAAATGTGTTTCTGTACTTTTTTAAAGTAAGATTCAATACATTTTACTAGCATGTGAGTTTACACCAAATGACTGGGCAAATATATTTTATCCCTCTCTAAAAATTACATATATCAAACCCTTATACATCATAAAAATAATTATTTCTATTGTTTCCAAGGATTAAATAAATACAAAATTTTTTCTAAAAGTTAGAACCTAGCTCAAAATATTTTTTACAATTGTTGTTTTTATAAACAATAGCGTTTAATTTTTGATTTTTCATAATATAACATACATGTGCATATCTTGTCCAGCTGTTGTTAGAGGATCGGTTTCCATGGCAACCGTTGCTAAGTCAAACCTTTGCATGTCCCTTTTGCTTTATATCTATCATAATATTGTTACACACAAAGTTTCATAAAAATCTGTGACATACCGTGGCCACTGAATTTTGATAGTTACATAGAATCAGTCTTAAGAGTTAGTAGCTCCCTCTCTCTGTGTAGGACATATTTTGAAAATTATGCAGTTTACGTGCATAAATGAAGCATGACCTGCCTTAACATACCCGCGAGGTGACCTGGAACTGGTGACCCTCCGTAATTAGCGACTTTACTGTAGAACAACGTTTGTCGTTTATCATGCTTTAGCATTGATATAAAGATTTATTAAGATGAAAAGAATCCCGAAATGTGTCATTATGCCATTCAATTCGCAACACAATGCAGGAGGCACCGTGCAGTTTCTAATGCAATGTACATTGCCATATTTTAATTTTGTACTGCACCACAGGAACTGGTAATTTTACTTGCAATAATAATAGCAGAGAATATATTATACCACCCTTATCACCCCTACTTTTATTACTACAGTAAAAATTACCCATTCCTGTCTTAGGCGCCTGGGTCAAAGATAATGCACTATTGTAAACAATGGAGGGAATTCAAAACATATAAGTACATCTTCGTCTCATCAATTTATCTTATCCCTTTTAACCTTTTTCTTTTTCATGAAAGATGAAGATAACGAACAGTGATCAATCTCATAACTTCTATAAGCAATGCAAAATAGAGAGTTTGGCAAACACGGACCACTGGATGTACCAGAGGTGGGATCAGGTGCTTTTATATAGCATGTTTTATGAAGCTTAGGTACATTTGTCATTACCACAGAATACTAATTTATCCACGGTTTAAAAATATCTTGTTCCACTGATTCAATTAATCGCCCATGGATTCTCTGACTGCACATGCACAGTTACAGGTTTTGTATGATTTTCTACTGAACTATTTTGCTCATAATTTCTTCTCTGATATAACTGTAGAAAATTTGTTTAAGTCTCGGATTTAAACATTTAAATTGATGCACCTCCTGCAAAACATGCCAATTTCATACAAATGTACAACTGACATCTGTCAGGTTTTTCATTTTCTCAATCCCGTGGACATCAGAGTTAGAATGGGTCCACAGTTCCCTTTGCTTGTTGTAAGAGACGACTAAGTGAGACTGTTCTTCGGATGAGTTCGCAAAAACCGAGGTCCTGTGTCACAGCAGGTGTGGCAAGTTAAAGATCCTTCCCTGCTTAAAGGTCGTAAACACCGAACATATGCTTGAATATTGCAGCCTTTTACCGGCAATGTTGACGTCTCTATAGGAGTGAAACATTCTCAAGAGGGACGTTAAACAATATACAATCAACCTTCAAAGAAGAGGAGTAACCATTGCTCTTAGATGTATGTGAAATACAACAGATCATGTAATAAGAATTTAAAACAGATTTTTTTGCATCCAAAATGAATGCATACAATTTTAATTGTTTAACAGGAGTCGATTGGGTTAAGACTGATCTGGACAAAAGTGGCTTTTCTGTTGGATACATTTCAAATTACATTGGTAAACATATTGAGGTACTATAATTACTGTTAGATAATGATTGAAATATACCATTCTAGTTTATTTTAACAATGGGTACATGTATGGAATTTTGGTCAGCAGTATGACAAAATATGTCTTTATTCTAGGTTGATTCAAAATATAATCGAAATATGACATGTAATAATGAAAGGTGAAGATACCGAGCAGTGATCAATCTATTTAAATATAGTATGGATTATATCATGAACTATCATGAAGTATTGTTATAATGAATTATCTAGATTTAGAAAAAAACAACGTGTACAGATATGGGTTGCATTAAAATGCACTCTTACCCCAATGGAGATGTAGGCTTAAACTTGAGTGACCGGTTTATTTTGTCTAGTTTGAATTCCGTTTGAACTAGAATTTTTTTCCAATATTTTGTGCCTTTTAACTTCCCTGTAAACATGATAGAACGAACAGCCACGCTGTAAAGGTCGACCTATGGTAACTTACATTTAAACAAATTGCAGAAGAAATACTAATTAGTATTACAAATCATATTAGGAACTTCCTCAGGTATAGAGATATGCATGTACACATCGCAAAATCATTGTGTCCATGAGTGTTCAAAATCTGCCTTTAAAAAATCCATGTGCAATCTTTCAAATTGATCATATTACAAAATGTAACTGATGCTATCACAATCATATGAAGCCATAAACTTGTTATAATTAAAATTCACAGAAATGATCTCTGATTATATAGATTTTCTTTTCATGATTTAAATTAATTAATTGAAAATGCACATCTCATTTCCTATTTGCTATACTATTTCTAGAAGTCAAGAGCATTATTGTTTACACATTATGTTGGATGAACATAACAAAGGAAAGCAGAAAGAAGATTTCAGCAACATTTGAAGAAAAATACTACAGTGAAGAATTCGACACTCGTATGGAACTAACAGTTTTATTACGGATACATTCACATGTTCACAAATGGCTACTAACTCCTAATCTACTCTAGATCCTGAATGTACAAAGAACGATAACTCTTTTAACTTTACTGGATAATAAATAATAGAAACATTTATTTACCTTACTTTAACCTTAACTTATTCTTATGTCAAAGAAAATGAGGAGTATTTGAAATATACGACATGGGATATATATGTGAAACGCTGAGAATTTATTGATATTATGAAGGTACGTTGATTTCAGTCATTGACAATTTTGTTTAACGGGGAAAACATTCCATTTATCAAGTCAAACCGATTTTCCTCTGTCACACACTGAAATAAAACTGCAAAAATAACACACTACTCCGCATACTTTTAGATACTTTTTATACACCGTGTGAAAGGTCATAAACGTATGTACACGGCAATTATTAATAGAATCGTCTGTTAAGAAAACTTTTAAAGAAAACTGGATAGCATCAGTGCAAAATGTAAAACATGGGCTAGATAATTTCGTGTTTAAATGTTTCAAAATTATTTCTTACTGAAAGTGGTAGGATTCTGTCAATAATTCTGATATACTATGGGTGTTTTATCGTCATCATCGCTAGTTAGACCAATATTTAAATCCTGGGATAGTGTGTCACTTTTCCATTTTCTATTAAGGTACATTCGTGATCTATTTATAACAGTCATTTAATGACGTCATACGGAAGCGCATGATTGTCATGTTGTTATGATACAAAATGTTCTCATGTAAACAACCAAAATAGTTTTTAAAAGTGAGCAGCTCCTTCTCTGTGTGTAGGACAGTTTTTAAAAATTATGCAGTTTACGTGCATAAATGAAGCATGACATACCTGCGCATATATGTATGCAAATGCAAGAAACTATGCATAGCAGAAATTTGGGTCGGAATTGAAAGTTCGTTTATTATTTACCTATTCCAGTTAGATTTCCCCAGGTATTTTTTACAAAACATCTGGACATTTATGAATTTTAAACAATAACCGAAATGTGATGACTCAAATTTTAATATAACTTTTAATACCTGGTTTTCTTATAAATCCTTTGTAAGCGTAGAACAAAATCCTTTAGTGTGATGTACCTTTTTACAGTCGTACAATGTATAATATCTAATTTGTATTGCTTGTAGGAGTTATGAGATTGATCACTGTTCGTTATCTTCACCTTGCATGTAAGTGGTTGTTCAAAGAGAAAACAAGACAATGAGAAGAGAAATTGCAGACATGTGTGTCATTAATAGAGTAAAAGGTGGTTTATATTAACTTGATATCGTCACCTTTCATAATTTAGAAAAGGCATTATTTTAATTGAATTATGTACATTTAAAAAAAAAATATAAGTTGACGCCTTTCTAATGGTTATGGCACAATGTTGTTGTGTGATTACAGGTAGTATTATTCAGAAATCCAAAGAAAAAAATCTGTGTTTTACATAATCCATTTAAATACTAGTTTATGTAAAGATAATTGAAAATGAATTCTAAATTATTTCATCACTTCATTCCATTATCTGTAAGATTTGTTAAGAGTTGCAACTTGTAACTTTAGATCCTCTTTAAACTGTTTATATATGTATGTACATGGATGAGTTCTCTGAAGCTTTGAAGCTTGAATTCTTAAAATTATACATTTAAACGACCCAAACACGGCATAAAGGAAAAAATAAGCAAACAAATACATTTGTAAGGGACATAATTACAAAGGAGGAACAGATCAAGAAAAAAAAATTATGGGTGGGAAGGGAAAGGTTGTGACTCATGAGTGTGAATGGTTTTTTTGTGTTTTTTTTTTACCTTTTCCGTCCAAAAAGGGGTTGGTGAAAAGCCCAAAATTACATAAAATAGACCATTTAAGCTATTCTATGATGTGTCATATTATACATGTATTTTCAGATGTCAAGATAGCTTCATTACTCATTTCAACCCATTACAGTTTAATTTTTTCATAAGTTGTTTTCCTTTCGAATTTAAGTACATGAGCACTTTCAGTTGAAATAACTTGAATATACACCATATAAGAATTAGACAATTTGTCATTTATGTGTTGATAATTGTTTAAATGTCGTTTGCATTCAATTTTGTAGACTTCATGTTCAACTTTGAACTTTTCTTTTGTAATATTGTCTCTTACTTTCACTTCCTTTGATCGATATTTGTTGAGCTGATCTATTTCCCACCTGTCACCACTTTAAGTATTTCCTTGGGCTTTTGCAGTGACTTATAATAAAATAAGATATACATCAATGTTCAGGACACAATTAATTACTTATCTCGCGTTCCTTGATATCTATTTCTTTAGTTTTTGTGAGTTTGAACATTGCTTATCATAAAACATTTATCTAAAGTACACACTTCAGGACCTAGTAATCATATTACGCATTTGATATTTAATGCTATTTAGAAAGAGTAAAAATAGTACAGCAGCATAGAAAACATTTGAAAACAAGAAATCTATACTTGATGTTGAGAAGGTGTTCCAGATATCCTAAATCAGTGTCAGGTAGGTTCAGATACTAGTTAGGGCAACAACTGAATCGGATTTTGTTTCTGGTTTCTGAGTGACCAATATTTTCCTATGAAGGGGAATTTTGATTTTGACCTCATCAGAAGGGATCATGGAGTGCTTCTATGTTATGGTTATTTATATAATACTACTCTACCAAGTTTGAGGTTAATTAAAACATTTCTTGTGTTGTGGATCATTCACTTTGACCTTGTTACCTCAAATCAATAGGGGTTATTTACTATGTGAGAGCTATAAGTGTACCAAGTGTGAATGGCTATCAATCGAAGGGTTCTCGATATTATGTGTATTTAGCAGATAAAAGTATACTGAATGAGAGACCAGTGCAAAAAATATACCCATTTTCCTAAGAAGTAGGACATACGTGCTCATGTATTTATTTACCACAGAGGTTTCCAATGCTTGTAGTGATGGTAATGACACTGCATGATGTTGGTATGAAAACTTTAAAGAAATATGTATTAGCTAAATGACTTTCACTAATGTCTATGTGATTAATTTGTTTACCGTCATTAGAAATATACATTCAAGAACCCAAATATTGTACATTACTATAAATCATTAGAACTTTTTTTCATAGATCTAGGAAGAAATAACCAGAAACGTTTTATGTTACAAATCCTGTATGCCTACACCGGAGAACCCCATGTTGAGAAAAAAGAACAAAGCAGGTATGTTAAGGTAAGTCATATACATTTATGCATGTAAACAGCACACATTTTAGAATCTATAGAAATCATGTATCATGTATACTATGTTACATACATACAATGTCATCATACTTCCAGAATAGTTTTCCACTGTTCCCAGAGGTAATGAAATTTATCAACAGCTAAATTCTTTACTGAAATATATTTTCAACATTATAATTGACTCTTGAAAACACTACAGAGTCGTCCACTTCTGCTTCATACTTAGATATTTTATTGAAAGTAGACATTAACAGCAAACTGACAACTCAACTGTATGACAAACGCGATGATTTCAGATTCTCCATCGTCAACTTCCCATATTTATGTAGCAATATTCCATTTTCACCTGCATATGGTGTTTATATATCTCAACTGATTCGATATGCAAGAGCTTGTTCTGCGTATAGTCAGTTTTTAAATCGAGGTAAGCTACTGACAAACACGTTGATGGTGTGGGGGTTTCAGCAGTCTCGATTGAAGTCAACATTTCGCAAATTCTATGGTCGCTATAATGCTCTAGTCAGTCAATACAACCTCGCATTGGGTCAAATGCTGTCTGACGTGTTTCAAACCAATTATTAAGCCGTTCTTGGCACACTGATTTTTACTGCGGATAACTCCGTTTACCTGATCAGGATATAGGGCTCACGGCGAGTGTGACGGGTCAACAGGGGATGCTTACTCCTCCTAGGCACTTGATCCCACTTCTGGTGTGTCCAGGGGTCAGTGTTTGCCCAACTATCTATTTTGTATTGCTTATAGGAGTTATCAGATTGATCACTGTTCGTTATCTTCACCTTGCATACAATATTATGAAGTTTATAACAAAAGTTTTTTTTGAGTAAAAGGTACATCTATAAAAATAAAAATTTTGGCGTTATACCCTGTACGTTTTCATGTAGTATCATAAATATGTAGACTAAGATCATTCCAAATATTTAATACATTTTTGCACACGAAGAATACATGCAGAATGATATCGCATTTGCTATTACAGAGAGTGGAGATATCATCATCTATAATCTTTATTTTTTAGATATGATTTAACAGGCATTATTCTATGTAAAATTCTATACTGTAACCACTGGATAGAAAAGTTGATAGTTACTATAAAGCACACTTTGAATGTATCCTTTAATCTCATATCTGCATGTCCTTTCAATCACATTTCATCATTCCATTTTGAAAAAGCAGTCGGCTCTACACAATTTGTATCAATATTTTATGAAAGGTGAAGAAAACGAACAGTGATCAATCGCATAACTCCTATAAGCAATACAAAATAGATAGTTGGGTAAACACGGAACCCCTGAATTTTGCAGAGGTGGGATCAGATGCCTAGGAGGAGTAAACATAACCTGTCAACCGGTCACACCCGCCATGAGCCCTATACCTTGATCAGGTAAACGGAGTAATCCGTAGTCAATATCAGTACGCCAAGAACGGCCTAACAATCGGTATGACACATCTTAGACAGTATTTGGCCCAATGATAGGTTGTATTGGCAAACTAGACCGTTATAAAGACCATAGAATTTGCAAAATGCTGACTTTAAACGAGACTGTTGGAACCCCTGCACTATCAACTTGTTTGTCAATAGCCTGTTTCGTTTTAAAAACTGACCATAAGAGGAACAAGCTCTTGCGTATCGAATCCGTTGAGAGATATAAACACCAAATGCAGGGGATAATGGAATATTGCTACATAAATGTGGGAAGTTGACGATGGAGAAGGTAGGAAGTTTTTGCATTTATCTGTCAACAAAAGTATTTTGTATAATATTGGCAAATTTCTGGAGTAGTAACCTTATGAATCCGTCCCTCGAAAATTGTATCTCTTTTAGAAACTTTGAAATTGCACTAATAATGCTATTATTTTTCAAAAACAAATAGGAGGAATCTTATATTTTTCAGTAATTTTTTCTCGAGTATAAAAAAGACCATTGTTATCCAAAAAATCATTTATAATTGTCAGTCCTTCATCATATCATTCTTTAATAAAAATAGTCGTTCTATTGACAAACATTTTGTAGTAACAAATAACCAGGACTCCAAAACATTTTTCCAAAAATTGTTTGAAGTACATTTCAAAAGTTCAACAAATATCATTACCCGTACTGAGCAGCTTATGTACAACATCATGTCCGTAACTATTTTCAAAAATACTTAAACATGGGTGGCTACCTTTAACAACCCTTTTGGATCCACGGACATTTTAGTGAAAGTATGAAATTCTTAAGATTTACCATATTGAGACCACTACATGTTTGATGCTGTGTGACGACTGTACATTTGATTTTATTACAATTTAACCCCCATATAAATATAAACAATTGTTATATTAAACTAGAAACTATTTGCTGGCTGGCGTTTGGTAATGAGATAAATAGATGATTAAGTGTTGGGGTGATTTGAGTTTTTGTAACAGTGATTCGTCCAATGGGCGTAAGAACACAGCGTTTCCCCTGTTGAATAATTACAGAGATTTTTGATAATTGTTCTTCAAACTTCATATCTACATTCTCTTCTAAGTCCACAGGGAAAGTTCTTCCAAGTAGAGAAAAATGTACCCCCCTCCCCTCAACCTTCTATTTGGAGTAATGAAAGACTTCTGAAGAATTTTTTAACCTATCCAAACAATTTTTGTTTTTGCACTGTTGATATTTAAACCAGACAATTTTGCACATATTTCCAATGTGCCAAGGGCATTACAAAGAACTAGCGGAACCGTCAAGGCCAAGGCTGGTGTCATCAGCATACTGGGATATTTTGTGTTCTTTATCATTAATCACTATACCTTTTATATCACGATTTTGTTTGATAAGAATTGCAAGAATTTCATCACGGAGAAGAAAGATGTATAGAGAAACAGGGTCTCCCGTATAGTAACTTGAATTTTTATTGCGTCCGGATAGGACCATGTGCAAAATCGTAATAGTGCGTTTCTTAAAACGCGCTATCACGCTAACACACAATACGCCGTCGCGCTATCACACAACACACTGTTGTGTTGTCACGCTAGCACGTCATCGCGCTATCACAATAACACAAAATACGCCGTCACGCTATCACGCTAATATACAACACGCTGTCGCGCTGTCCCAAAAAAAACACACAACACGTACGTCTTCGCGCTATTAAGCTAATACACAACATGCCATCACGCTGTCAGCCTAACACGCCGTCGCACTGTCACGCTAACATACAACACACCGTCGTGATTTTGCAAAGCCAATCGCGTTCGGAAGGTGGGTCCGGATATTAATAAATGCGCATGCACTTTGATTTATACAAGATTGATGAATATTCATTTTTAGCAGGAAAAGAGCCTGTTGGTTGCCGAACTAGTGATTATATTTAATATTTTATTATCAATCTATATGACCAGGCGGTATTCCCAAAAAATACTTATATACTAGTATTTGGAATTCATTATAAATTTTTATGGACAGGCGGTGACAATTTAGTAGATAGAACATCTTGCACGAATTTTCTAATCGGTTTTACAGTCTTTGTTTGACATTTTTGTTTGTCTGATCCAAGCATTACCGCTTCATATTGTGTATTGCATTAAGCTGGTTAACACAGTGCAGATTAGGGTGGCAAATCAATTACTATATAGAACCCGGTAGCCAAAACTCACACTCCCCTCAACGTAGGTATTTGAATTTCGATTTTTTTCCGACATTGAGAATTTGAACTCTCCCTTAAATGTGTTGAACATTGATTCCTCATGGCATTGAATGAATCTGTTTGCTAGGTAATCAATGTCCAGTTTATGTCGGGGTAATTATGTATTAAAGGCAATCCAGACAGTCTAACTTCACCTAAGAACGTCTTTGTACGTTTACATATTTTATAATTGATGGGATCTCAATCCATTACTTAATCAATAACGAAGCCAGAATACCAGTGTTTGCATTCAAGAATATATATATTTGCAAAGTGATCTAACATCTTGAATCATTTTCATCGCGGGTTCAAACCTAAAAGGTAAACGTGTGTAGTAAATTCCCCTCCGCATTTAAAAGTGAGGGTCTTTCGGTTATGGCATTAAAACAGATGTACCGTGTCGCGGGAAAGGACACCAACCTAGAAATCTGTGTCATTCTTCTTCTCAGACATAAATTCAAAATAAGATTTGTAAAAAAAAAAAGTCTGCTGTTGGGTGTAATTGCAAGAGAATATTGCATTCTGTGTCTCCTGTCGGCTTTGCCCAAGGATATTATTTGTTTACTCTCAATCTGTCTGTCTGTCCGTCCGTCTGTCTGTCTAAGGAGACCACTAGTTTACCCTCGGTTTGTCTGTCCGTTCGTCTGCATGTAATTCTGCTCGAGGTATTCCGGACTTTTTTCCGCATTGAATGAAGATATTTAACTGACATTTTATATATGGATTTGTCTTGGATAGTTACAGATCAAGTTTGAGTTTCGTTACGCTTGACCCACTTTCGACTGCATTGTACCCCTTCATGAATTGCAAAAAATAGTTTCCGGATTTTTCTCCAATGAAATTAATCAATTGAAATTTGATGTTACTTTGTCTTGTTTAATTACAGATCAAGTTTGAGTTTCGTTACGCTTTCCGTACTTTTGACTCAAATATCCTACCGCTAGGGGACTTTGTATTGCCTGCAAAAATCCCGGAATGCGTGTTTGTATTTATGTCCCCAGACTCGAAGATTCGGGGGCATATAATTTTTGATATGTCTGTGGCAAAATCGTTAATCTTGCTAATATCTTTTACACCATAAGAGACATAGCTTTAGTATTTAATATGTATATTCCTTGTGACAAGACTTTTTCATTGACATCTAAAATAATTTGATCTGGTGAAATTAACATTGACATAGACATACTTTTAGAAAAATCCTATATAAGCCATATCTTTCCAATGGTAAACTGGTAAACTGTGTTTTTATTCAGCGTGCGCATTTCTTGTGAAAATACCTTTTTAATGATATATTGCTTGTTAACCTTGTGACCATGACATTGACCTTTAAATTAGTTTTGGAAATCTTCAAAATGAATTATCTTAACACTTTACAAGACCATTCCTCACGAAAATGAAAGAGTAGACTTTTTGACATCACAGACAAAAACGAAAACGGAAATATTCCTATCTAGTGATCAGTCATCCAAAAAATGTCTTCTTTTAACACCACTCTGATTTCACGCACAAGTACTCTGAAGTTGAAATAAAAAAATATGCTAGAGTTCCTCATTGACAACATCTTCCTGGTCTTTCGTGATCAGGTCTTCCAACAGTCTGTTGGAATTCCCATGGGCAGGAATTGTGCTCCTTTGTTTGCTGAACTGTTTTTATATTCATATGAATCATGATTTATTAAAAAACTCTCTTGCTGTGGCCTTAAATTCGACATTTAGATATATTTACGACGTTTTGTCTATTAACAATGAGAACTTTCATTCAGATGTCAATTCGATATATCAACTAATCTAGAAAGAAAATATTTTATTGAAAGTAGACATAAATGGGAAACTGACAACTCAACTATATGACAAACAGGATGATTTCAGCTTCTCCATCGTCAACTTCCCATATTTATGTAGCAATATTCCAATATCGCCCCCATATAGAGTTTATACCTCTCAACGGATTCGTCAATTCAATCTATCATTGGGTCAGATGCTGTCTGACGTGTTTCATACCGATTGTTAGAGCGTTCTTGGTACACTGATTGTGACTACGGATAACTCCGTTTACCCGATCAGGATATAGGACTTAGGGCGGGTGTGACCGGTCGACAAGGGATGCTTACTCCTCCTAGGTACCTGATGCCACCTCTGGTGTATCCAGGGGTCCATGTTTGCCCAACTATATATTTTGTATGGCTTATAGGAGTTATGAGATTGATCACCTTCGTTATCTTCGACTTACTAAATCACCTTTTATCTAAAGCATATCGTTCACATCCTAAGAGGTAGAGCTTTATAGTTGGTATGTATACTCCTTGTGACAAGACAATTCCATTGATACGATACTCTTTGACCTGTGACAATTCCATTGTTTTGTAATACGGGGGGCATCAGTTTTTCATAAACACATTTTTGTTTTTACTTTTTACCTTACTATTCAGTTAGTGTAACACATCTGCAGAGGGTGATGTCAGGCCTAGTACAAAAGAGGGGGAGAACACAGATTGCATTTGAGGCAGCTCATGCCATCACAGTTTGTTTAAATGATTTTCTCTCAGAACTAACATTGAAGTCTTTGACAATTATACAGTATCGTAAACTTTGATTTTTTCACTTGGGATCCGGGTTAGAATAGGTCCTCAGTACCCCCTTGCTTGTCGTAAGAGGCGACTTAATGGGGCGGTCCTTCGGATTAGACCGCAAAAACCAAGGTACCGTGTCACAGCAGGTGTGGCACGATAAAGATCCCTCCATGCTCAAAGGTCCTAAGCACCGAGCATAGGCCTAAATTCTGCAGCCCTTCACCGGCAGTGGTGACGTCTCCATATGAGTGAAAGATTCTCGAGAGGGACGTTAAACAATATTTAATCAATGAATCAATAAACTTTGATTTCAGAGGAAAACCTGATGTAACATTAAATTTTGTATATAGTTTACATACTTGATGTTTAGTTAAAGGCTGGTTTCAAACTGTGGGACAACTCGGGCTTTAACTATAGAAGAACATGCTGGGCTTCTTTATGAGTTAAAAAAAAACCCAGTGATATGTTGCATTTATGAACTATTAATCATTATTCATTTCCGAGTATTAGATATACTTTAGGATGATATCTCAGTAAGAAATAGATGTACACGGTCCAGGCTCATCTCCTGGTTACAATGCAGCGTCACCTCTTGTCACATGGACTAGTGTAAAGGTTACAACTACCTCCTCTTTAACATTCCAACGTAAATACTTAATTTTGACACACTCGCATGCACGCACTCACGCACGCACGCACGCACGCACGCACGCACGCACGCACGCACGCACGCACGCACGCACGCACACACACACACACACACACACACACACACACACCACAAGCACGCGTACAGCGAGATATAACACCAATGATTAGAGTTTTATTTTTAAAAACGTTTTTTTTAAAAAGATATTTCGTGTCAGTGTACCCCTGGCCATACCAGTTTTGTTAGCTTTGGTGTGTATTTCTTATTCCTCTTTACTACAAATAATCAATCATCAGCTTTTTGGAACCCGCACAGGCACAGATAACTCTGAATAGTGTGCATTATCATAGAAGTCTGGGTTCTACATACTAGTAACTGTGCTGGTTTACGAAGTCTTTTAATGCAGTATAAAGTTGGACCTGTTGAAGTCATATAGAAATACTGAATACTCAATGTGTTGAACTTGTGCAGAAGCAATTTATTTACGAAATACATATTATACAATTACATATGTCATATTATGTATAAATGACTATTTAGATATTCATAAGTGTGAAAAAAGACAGAAAGCATGATAATACCATAATGCATATCCCTTACATTGTTACAATTTAATGCCTGAATATTGACTTGGAGCAAAATTAAAACACCCAGTCTCACGAATATTTGTCTAAAATCTAACAAAAAGCATCATGTTGTTCTCACCAGAAAGAAAATCACCATACCACACAGAGATGGGGTAATCGTAATCAGTAATCGTAATTGATTACAATCGATTACATTTTTTTAAGTAATCGTAATCGTAATTGATTACATTCGTTTTTAAAGCAAAGTAATCATAATCGTAATCAATTACTTTGGCAAAGTAATCGTAATTTATGATTACAATAATGATTACAATGATTACTTTATATTTATAATAAAATAATTATTTAATAGATAACAGTTAGAGCTTATGTATGTTATGTGTGCCATCATAAGATTTATCCATATCTATATGATATTATACTTACAGTATTTGCATGTATTCAATAGCAACTAAGGTCTAAATCTGTTTAAATTAAACTTAATAATCTGAACTAGTATACCCTGTATCATTTACTGTACATCTCATTGATCTATTGTTACTTAATGAGTATGAGCTCACTCCTAATTAGTAGTTCACTATACTGTGCTCTATTGTTAATTAGCATCTTTCATTTTTTCTGTGGATTTGTTTATACTAATACTTCAAACATAGATCACTGGAAAAATCCTTTGAAGATTAAGCAGTTCATCTGAGTAGATCTACCTTTCACTATAAATATTTATGACATGGACTTCTGATACTCATGTAATCATGATTACTTTTCACAGTAATCGTAATTGTAATCAATTACTTTCAAAATATGTGTAATCGTAATCGTAATCATAGATTTTCAAAGTAATCGTAATCAATTACATTTACAATGTAATCGCCCCATCTCTGATACCACAATGATAAATGAGCATTAATGAGGGGAAAATATTTCACAAATGATAAGTTAAGATTCATCCGCGCATTGTTTTACAACTGCATAGCATTCATGAAAAATGGATACCATAACAATTTGTAAAGACATTAAAGGCAAAAACATGCAAAATGTCAATGTTACGGACTGTGTGACTGGTATGATCACGTGACTCTATTGCGAGAAATACTCTCTGGGGTATTAAATGCTCCCCCGACTCACCCACCCCTGAAAATAATTAACATCCGTTTTGTAACTCTACAAAATTCGGGTTACGTTAACTCATCTGTATACAATGCAAAATAGGTACCAGTATCAAAAGATATGTCTTTATGTGATAGTATAAATATGAATTTCTATATGTAGTTATTCGTTTTATCATTTTTCATTTACCGTTTTATTAAATACAATCTTAAAATTCAATTTACCGTAAGTTCTATTGTGAATCTGGATTGAGTTGGCTGAGTAATTCTTTTTTCTGTTATCTCAATGGTTCTGTGATTTCATTGGTCAATTCATATTTCTTTATCCAATAATAGTCTATCAGTATGTGTGTAAATCTACTGCGTTTACGTTTTGATGACTTACCAGCTGATATCTTCCGCTTCTTATGGTATGTTATTTCTATATTCAAGTATATGTTTTATTTCTATATAAAGAGCTGATCTAAGTAATTGTTTTGATTGAAAGTTCTCTACTTTATTGTTATGTTGCATTCAAAGTCGTAATGATTATATTAGTCTGTAAGATCTTAATTTAGATTATTTACGGAACGCATGTACATATATATTTTTTTTATATTCTTCTAAAACGTTTACTGTGGGTACAATTTACAATTATCATATTTCAATTACGGGGTTTTCTCTTTTGTATTTGGTCATTGTAATATTATTTCTCTGTTATTGTTGGTCAATGCCTTTATTTTCTACTGAATAAATTAATGAAACCAACATCTGCCTTCCTGCTCTGTTACATTTATGATGATTATTATCTGGAATACAAACTATTTCTTTAAGAAGCTATTTAATGACATACATGTTTACACTATGTACACGCATTTATCATGAGAATTAATAATACACCATAAACATGCATGTGTTGATCAAGCTAATACAGACCATGTAGTACATAGCATGTGTTGATCATTTGTCAGAGTTTATTAATCAGTGACTTATGCTTATAAATATATGATATATAGTATATTATACAGTTAACTCAGTCATTCTACACAGTGTGCTACTGTCCACTACTTAATAAACATTTAGGATGTAAAACTTATGATCATTTCATTGATATTCACATTGTATGAACCGTCCATTATTATCCCTCATCATTATAGATATCTGATGTTAAATAAGTAAGTCCAGGTCATGATTTCGTCATCTGTTAAGCGCGGTATATATTGCTGTTAACAGATCTGTTAAGCACGGTATATATTGATGTTAAGATATATGTTAAGCGCGGTAAATATTGATGTAAACAAATATGTTAAGCGCGGTAAATATTGATGTTAACAGATCTGTTAAGCGCGGTATATATTGATGTTAAAAGATCTGTTAAGCGCAGTATATATTGATGTTAACAGTTCTGTTAAGCGCGGCATATATTGATGTCAACAGATCAGTTAAGCGCGGTATATATTGATGTTAACAGATCTGTTAAGCGCGGTATATATAAATGTTAACATATTTGTTAAGCGTAGTATATATTGTTGTTAACAGAACTGTTACATGTAAGCGCGGTATATATTGATGTTAATAGATCTGTTAAGGCAGGTATATATTGATGTTAATTCTTCGGTCGAATCTGCATCACTGTCCCTTTTAACGCTGTTTGAGATTTCCAATCTACCCAATACGGACATTGGACACAAGACACAGCAGACTCTCTGTATTGTCCATTCAGGTTGGTGTAAGCACAGGCAGAGTACCACCAAGCTCCGTGCCAGTCCACTGCACAGTTACCACTACTCCACTCATCATTATCCTGATCCTGTGTACTGAACTCTTGTCCAATGTGGTTCATCAAACTGTCTCCTACAACAGAGTATTGATAACTGTTATAAACATCAACTGTCTCCTACAACAGAGTATCGATAACTGTTATAAACATCAAATGTCTCCTACAACACAGTATTGATAACTGTTTTAAACATCAACTGTCTCCTACAACAGAGTATTGGAAATTGTTATGAACATCAACTGTCTCCTTCAACAGAGTATTGAAAACTGTTATAAACATCAACTGTCTCCAACAACAGAGTGTTGATAACTGTTATAAACATTAAATGTCTCCTACAAAAGTGTATTGATAACTGTTATAAATATTAACTGTCTCCTACAACAGAGTATTGAAAACTGTTATAAACATTAAATGTCTCCTACAACAGAGTATTGATAACTATTATAAACATCAACTGTCCCCAACAACAGAGTGTTGATAACTGTTATAAACATTAAATGTCTCCTACAACATAATATCGATAACTGTTATAAACATCAACTGTCTCCTACAACAGAGTATTGAAAACTGTTATAAACATCAAATGTCTCCAACAACAGAGTATTGATAACTGTTATAAATATCAACTGTCTCCTACAACAGAGTATTGAT